>NW_003519351.1:84820-129955 GCF_000190715.1 Dictyostelium purpureum
ATATAATAATAAATAAATTTTTTTTATTTTTTAAAAAAAAAAATAAACCACATTAGTTTTTTTTGCGTAAAAAAAAAAAAAACTAAAAACTAATAATTAAAAATGGGTGATTTTAATAATGAAGACTCTATTTTTAATAGTGGATTAAATTCATATATTGTTGATCTTTATGATAATAACCAACAACAACAACAACAACAACACCCACAACAAAATAACAATAATTATTGTAATGATATTTTTGCACAACAATACCAACAAAATCAACACCAACCAATTACAACAATTGATTACTCAATCCCATTATCAGAGTCACTACAAGGCTTATTACCACCAACAACTACAAATAATAATAATGTTATTGATATAAATATTAATCAATTTAATAACATCACACCACTTTACCAAGTTAATAATATGAATAATGATTTACTTAATAATATTAATACTATTACATCAACAAATAGTAATAATATTAATGACAATAGTAATAACAATACTAATGGTAATAGTAACAATGGTAATAATAATAATAATCATCACTATTATTCACAAATTCAAGAAATTCACCAACAAATTTTTATAGAACAACAAAATATGTTAAATCACATTCAAGTACCAACTTCAAATACCAATAGTTCAAATATTAGCTTATTGGTACCACAAACTTCACCCTACCCTTATAATGAAAACAATTTTACTGTTTCCAATAATATTGGTAACACACCAGTTATGAACAATAACTTGTGTGCCCCAACCTCATCAGATAACTCATCACCAGAAACTTTTTCATATGGTACCCCATCATCCCCAACAACATCAAACTCTTCACCATCCACAAACTATGACCTTTTCCAACAACCAACATCGCCACAATCACCACTTTCAGTTGTTCCAAGTACTACTCCTACTGCCACTGCTAAACCATCTAAAAAAGATAAAGATAAATCATCTAAAAAAGATAAAGAAAAGGAGAAAGAAAGAGAAAAGGAAAAAGAAAGAGAAAGAGAAAGAGAAAGAGAAAAAGAAGAAAGTGATAGACCAAAAAAGAAAAAGAAATTTGAACCAAATGTTTTTGTTGGTGTTGACTTGGGTGACGATTTACTCGAAATTACTTCTGAAGAATTCCAAGCTTATAAAAATAATTTCTTTTCAAATGTTAGCGATAAAAAAACTCAAACAGTTTTAAATTATCAATATAGGTAAATATTATTATTTATTTTTTTTATTTATTTTGTTCAAAAGATTAATCTATTTTTTTTTTTTTTTTTATAGAAAAATTAAAAATAGAGAAAGTGCCAGAAGATCAAGAGAAAGAAAAGCAACTCATGTTGATGAATTAGAAGGTAAAATTTCAGAAATTGAAAAAGAAAGAGATCAATATAAAGAAGAGAATATCAAACTAAGACAAGAGAATACAAGATTAAAAGAGGAATTGGATACCTTTAAACTTCAAGACAAACAAAAATCTGCCACAAGTATTTTCGACTATGTTTCCATTGGCTCACCAACCACCCAAAACTTTAGCAAGAACTTTGGTATTATTTTATTCCTTTTCTTATTTGGATCCTTTATCCTCCAAAACAATCCAAACTTTTTATATGGATCTAATAATAATAATAACAATAATGCCGTTAATACAAACAATATCAATAACAACAATGTAAATCCAATTATTTATCACAATGTACCAAATAACTTTAATCAAATGAAATTCCAACCATTCCAACCAAACCAACAACCAAACCAAATGAAATTCCAAAACCAACCACCAGCATTTTATTTCAATAATAACCATAATCAACGTAACACTTTGGGTAGAGATAGAGTTGACGAAGATGAATTTGTCACTGAGTCAATTTCAGTATCACCATCCCACATCAATTCACACGTAGTTCCAGATCAACCAAGAACACTCTTAGATAGATCTCTCATTAGAAATTGGGCTACATTACCACAAAACAGTGTTGCCTCAATTTCGTTCGAAAAAGATTCAGCTCTTGATTTACTTGAAAAAGCAAATATCGACAAATCTAGACACCACGTAATTTCACATTATAAACAATTATCACAAGAAGATGATGATTTTGACTTGTTTGAAATTGGTAATAGTAATAGTAATAACAATATGGATACAGATAAGAGCAATAATGATAATAGCAATAATAAAAATAATGGTCAAAGCGAAGATGGAACTTTAATTAATAAATCCCAATCAAATCCTTCATCAACAGCACATTCACCACGTTATGTAAATAATTGTACATTGAGTCTCTCACTCACTCCAACCCAACAAACCTTCTCTGAAGAACTTTTAAAGAGACAAAATGTAACAACTTTTGGCCAGAATTCTTCATTTAAATTTAATTTCTTAATTGACACTCATAATTTCCCAAATGGCAGTAATGATGTATCAAAAGCTTTCCTTGAGTCTAACAATCAACAAATGACTGTAACATCAATTATTATAGCAATTGAAAAAACTCAAAATACAAATTCAAACCAACAACAAAATCAGAACACAAATTAAATCACCTCCATAATAATTTTTAAAAAAAATTTTTAAAATTATTATATGACATAATTTAACCAATAATTAATTATTAGTTTCCTTTTTTTTTTTGTTTTAAATAAAATTTATATTTTCTTTTTTTTCATTAAAATTTTTCTTTTTTCTTTTCTTTTTTTCTTTTTTTTTTTTTTTTTTTTTTCCGAACCAATCACAATTTTCGTATTTTTTTTTTTTTTTTTTTTTTTCATATAATTTATATTAAAACTCTTCATTTTTATTTTGGGTACCATTCTTTATAATTTTTGGAATCACAAAGATGTTATAAAATGGTCATTCGAAACCAATAAAATAGAAATTCAATGCCCAGCACAAAATAATTAAAATCTTTTTATGATATCACTTAAATACAGTATTAAAATAAAAATATCATTTTTCTTTAAACTTTTCGAAAAAAAAAAACGCAGTTCTATTTTTATTTTTTATACAATACAAAAGATTACCATGGAATGTTTGGAATTAGATTTTTCTTTAGATTTTTTTTACACGTGTAAAAAAAAAAAAATAATTTCTCAATTTTTTTTTTTTTTTTTAAATATTTTTTTTTTTATAGATTTATAGATAAGGTTTTTTATTTTTTTTTATTATCAATATTAATCAATAAATAAATATTCAATTATTTTTATTTTATTTTTTTGTTTTCTGTTTAAAATATAAATATTACTAATTATTTCAAAACCAAAATTTACATAACTTTTTTTTTTTTTAAATTTTAATTTTATATTTTTTTTATTTTTTAAAAAAAACTGTTTTTTTTGTTTCTGGTCATTTTAAAACAAGAATTTGATAGAAAAAAAAAAAAAAAAAAATTTTTTTACAACTTTTAGTTATCATTAACTAATAATATATATAATTATCTATAATGTTATTTAAAATATTTATATCACTATTTTTATTGATTAATTTTTCAAATGGTAACTATTTAAATATGCACACCCCACCCAGGTTTTTTTTTATTTTTTTAAAAAAAAGTATTAATAATTATTTTATTTTTAATAGGTCAATTAAATAGTGTTGTTTTAAATGAAGCTTCAGGATACAATTTGCAATGGGTTATATTTAATAATGACACAATTACATTCCAAGTTTCAGTAAATAAAAATGCATGGGTCGCATTAGGATGGCATTGCAAAGGCTGTTCTAGCGATGGTGCAATGGAGAATGCCGATTACAATATTGCAACCTTCGATAGTAATGGTAATGGTGTAGTTTGGGATTGTGTTAATCCTGATGGAACACCAATGAACGATACAGATGCAGGTTTCACAAACGATATTATCTCTTACAGCGCATACCAAACCAGCGGCTATTCAATTATGATTTTCTCAAAGAAATTATCAACTGGTGATAAAGGTGGTGATCGTATTCTTTATGATGGACCAACCGATTTTATTTGGGCTCATGGTGAAAGCAATGGTTTTGGTGATCATGGTGTTGGCAATTCAGGTAGAGTTACAGTCGATCTTTCAAAGGGCCAAATCGTTGCATCAGAGGGCATCGATTACGTTGACTGGCATGCAAGTTTCATGTGTGTTGCTTTTGGTCTTTTAATGCCATTCAGTATTTTTTCAGCACGTTTCTTAAAGGTATTCATGTGGTGGTGGCCAATTCATTACGTCTGCAATGGTCTTGCTTCAATTTGTGCAATAATTGGTTTTGGCATGGCACTTAAAATGGTTGGTGGCTTCGATTTCTCAACCACACACAGTATTTTTGGTATTATCACTCTTTGTTTAGTAGTTGTTTCAATTCTTTTTGGTGTACTTTCACATTTCCTTTGGAAACCAACAAGAGAAAAGACCCCAATTTTCCCAGATATTCTTCATTGGTTCATTGGTCGTATTACTTTTGCCCTTTCCATTGCATCTATTATCACTGGTATGGTTCTTCGTCAAGTCCCAACCCCAGTTATCATTGTTTTCTCTGGTATAATTGGTTTCTATTTCTCCATTGTAGCACTTATCGAAATTTACAAAAAAGTTTATCCAAATTATTTAGATACTTCCCACGAACCAACTCCATCATCTTATTCAAAAATTAACTATTACTCCAATTAAAGAAACACACATATATAACTAATTAATTTTAAATATTATTTATTTAAATTTTAAAAATAAAAAATAATGTATAAATATATAAATATAAATATAATTATTTAAAATTAAATATTGTTTTATTTTTATTTTTTTTTTAAGTTTTTGATTTTATTTTATTTCATTGTAATAATATTTATTATAAAACACTATCATCATCGTCACGCTTTGGACGACTAGCACCACTGGATCTTGTTGTGTTGGTTGATGATGATGATGATGAAGATGATGGTTTACCAAATAAAGCTTCTTTATCTTTGGCATATTGTGATTGTGGTAATGGTGATAAAGTTTTAGTTGGTTTCATACCTTTCTTTGAATAGTCAATTTCAGCATATAATGTAGTTGATCCATCATAAATAATAACTATAGTAATAATAATAATAATATTAATAGTGTATTAGTATATAAATATTTTAATTTATAATAATAAAATATAATTACCGTAATAACCTGCAGCTGAGGCTGATACTTGAGTAATTCTTTTATTTAATAAAAGTGGGTCATCAATTTTAAGTAAAAGTGGTAACCAAGCAGATTTATTAAACATTTTATAATCGATACCAAATGTATAGATATCACTATCTAGGGTTGTGAAAATATTATAAAAACCATTTTGTGAGATTTCTTGAACTTTAAATGGGTGACTTGATCCACCTGGACAAAGAGGTTGTGGTGTAGCAATTAAATCTTCGCCATATTGACCCCAAATATAACATTCTTTCTTATCTGTTAATGCAGAACAATTAAATGATCCACATTGAATACTTATAATATTTAATGATCTTAATGATTCTACTAAAATTGGTGATGCTCTTGTTTCTTTTGTTTTATTACCTAATTGGAATTCTTCGCCTCTACCCCATGCATAAACATCTCCATTATCTAAATAAAATTAATTTATAATTGGTTACTATGATTTATGATTATTTATAATACTTTTATTTATGTACTTACTACAAAGAGCTAATGTATGATCATCACCAATTGCAATTTGTACAATTTTGAATGATAAAAATGCAGCACAGGTATCGACAATAGTAGGTTCATGTGTAATTGTTGTAACTCTCTTAACTTTAACAAAGCTACCAACACCTAAATTGTCACTTTTACCCCAACCATATAAATGACCTTCTTTAGTAACTACAAATGAATGTCTTGGACCAGTTGCATAAAGTTCAATTTTTTGATCTGCTAATGCTGGAATGAGAGTTGGTGTTTTTTTAGATTCATCTGAACGAATACCTAAAAGATCAGATTTTCCAGCTGTATAGATTTGACCTTTATCACTAATAAATGCAGTGTGATATTGTCCACAAATAATCTTTTTAAATTTAATTTGTGAATTATTATATTGTGTTAATGAATCAACATGAATTGCACTGATAGTACCAAATTGACCTTCTTTATTGGATCCTGCATAAAAAAATTTACCATCCTCTATAATTATAAATATTAATAAATATATACTATTGCTATTAAATGGATATATAAATTATTCAATGATGATAAACTTACTAGTTTGATAAAATGAATGTTCATTACCAAGTGAAACATTGGCAATATCTAATTTAAATGTTGATGGGATTGATACTAGTTGTTTACATTCTTTAATTGGTGATGGTTGTGATAATTGATTTTCATTATTTAACCCCAAACCAATTCCAAATCCACCTACTAATTGTGCACAATCAGCTGGCTGAATTACATAGGTAATTTCTTCTTTATCTTTTGATCCGGTGACATTGGAAACACCAGAGCTAATTTTTTCTTTAAACTTATCTAATTTTTTAAACATATTTTTATTATTTAGTTACTATATTTTATTTATATATAAAATTTAAATTATTATTTGTATAAATATTTTAATTGTGTGTGGGTGTGGGAATTGGTATAAAATTTAAATAAAAATTTAAAAAAAAAAAAAAAAAAAAAAAAAAAAGATTTTTGTGTGTGAAACTAATTATCGAAAAATAATAACAATAGTTGTTGTATAATGAAAAAAAAAAAAAATTATAATGATTACTTTTTTTTTTTTTTTAATTATTATTATTATAATAATTTTTTTATAAATTAAAATAAAAAAATTCAAAAAAAAAAAAAATTAAAAGATTAGCAAAATTAAAATTTTTTTTTTTGAATTTTTTTGAAATATTTTTTGGTTCAGAACATTATTACATATATCACCATCAAAATAAACAAAACGTCATTAAAGTCTAAAAGTATAACCTACACCGTAAAATAAAATTTAATATTTTTTTTTTTTTTATTTTAAATTAAAATTTTTTCATTTTTTTTTTTTTATTTTTTTATTTATTTAATTTAAATGGTAAAGTAATAAAACTTCACAAAGATACCCATTATGTATAGTGCAAATCATTTGTAAATATGAAAGAACATGTGATAATAATAATCAAATCACATAAACACAAGAAATTTTTTTTCTAAATAAAAATATAAAGCAATTCATTAATTAAAAAAAAAAAGAATAAAATAAAAGAAATTAAAAAGAATTATTGATAGTGGTATAGTATTCTTTAATTGTTTGTAGGAAATAATCATTTGTTATCTTCTCGATGGATAAAGGTATTAGTGGTTGCTGAAATAAAAAAATAATTATTTTGAGATAAACGAAAATTTTTTAACACTCATTATAGTTTTTATTTAATATGAATATCTGACCGTTTACAGGTTTTTATTCTAAAGTAGTTATTTCTAGATTTAGGTAGTTGAGTACAGTGAATGTTTGAGTTTGGTCATTTAATCAATCTTTCTAATGTATTGTTGTTTTAAATAATTTTTTTGTTTTATTCTATAATCACAAATTTTTGAATTCAATTTGAATAAACAAAGAATTTAATTAATGTTGTTCAAATAAAATTTTCCATTTGCAGAATAAATATAAAGTAGGATTTTAAATTAATAGTATATATTAATAAATTTCTTTTATTAGGTTCTTTTTTTTAATCGCCAGCTACGGATTTTTGGCTTATCTCTTCGATTTGATAGGAAGGTAAACACAAATTTTATATATAAATTATTTTTTATTTTCTAAATTTTAGTTAATATATGTTTTTATTTTTTATATAAATAATTATCCTATGCTTAATTACTTTCTTCTTTGAATGGTGAGGTTGACCAAAAGGATTTGGGTTAATAATTTTTCCAGTTTTTATAAAATTCCCAATCTCACAAGTTTTTAAAATATTCATCCAATATCCTCATTGGTGTAGTCGGTAACACTCTAGTCTTTCACACTGGTACCTCGGGTTCGATTCCCGAATGGGGAGGTTTTAATGATATTCCATCTTTCCGGAGTTTTTTTTTAAAAAAAACTTAATTCGATAAATTCTACGGTGGCAGCGAATACGACTACAAAATACACCTTCTGTAATGTAAATGTGGTATTTTACTGATTAATTTAAAGCATTTGCTTTTAATTATCTTCACTTTTAAAAAAAAAAAAAGTAAATGTGGTAACTGTTACACCTCAAGAAGAACCATCAGTTGGTGTTACAGAGATCTCGATTTTGATGGAACACAGACTTAAAGAAACATGATTTTAATTATCTTCAACCAAGTCTGGGTTTGGGCATACGCCAAATTATTGACCAAAATGCAATATCTAAACCATTAATTTATTATGACATCCAACACAAATGGATCAATCTTGCCTCAATGGAATATGCAAGAACGATCCAATCAAATTATAACAACAACCTAAAAGTCGATAAACAACTAAATACAAGCCATTATCAATCTATCATATAAATTATATCCACTATTTACAAATTACCAGAAACCATCAACTTCCCAAAACGCCTATTTTAAAAAATATTATTTGAATTAATTTAATAAATTATCCATTTTCAAAAAAAGTAATTTCTAAAAGAGAAATGTAAATTATTTTATCTATATAAAAAATAATTATAATATAATTTCAATTCATTTATATTTTTTATTTTAATAATAATAACTTCAATTCATTTATAATTTTTTTATTTTATAAAAATAATAATTTCAATTCATTTAAAAATTTTAAATATTTTAATAATAATAATTTCAATTCATTAGTTTTTATATTTTAATAATAACTTCAATTCATTTATGTTTTTTATATTTTATAAAAATAATAATTTCAATTTATTTATATTTTTTTGATTTTTTTTTTAATATTATAAAAAAAAAAAATTTTTATTATATTTATTTTTTTTTGCACCACACAAATGCAATAATTATATTTTAATGTAAACAATATAAGATGCAAGTAAGTAAGTAAATTAAGATAAACTAACAAAATCTTTAAAAATAAAAGGAAAAAATCAACATTACTGACACAAATTAATTTATAAAATAGGTTTACCAACTAAAATTTGATCAACTATTTGATTAATATCAGACATTTTTCTGGCCAACCAACAATGGTATCGTTGAATGGTTTTAGATAAAGAAAAGATTTGGTGGGTTCTTTTCCGTCAGCTTATGGAAACAACTGGACACAAGTGCTAATCCGTAAAGTCTAATTATCCCCATGCTTGGTTCGCATGACCCAAAAAAAATCTTTAAGGAGATCTAAAAATTTTGTTGCAAAAAAGAATCGCCTAGACATGGGATCGAACCATGGACCTAGCGGTTAACAGCCGCTCGCTCTGCCTACTGAGCCATCCAGGCTTAGATAATATTTAAAAAAAAAGTACACAAGGTGGAATTTAGATTTATTTAGTGAAAATACCAATACACCTGGAAAACTACAGAACTTTATTGATGAATTACAAATAAAAATTAAATAACAAAAATTATTCAACAAAAATTAAATAACTAAAATTAAATAATCAAAATTATATTTTCTAAAAATAAATTATTAAAAGTCGTGTTAACCTTTGCACCATTCTTATTGAAGGGGTAAGCCAAAAATTCGTGGTTAGCAATTAATACAAAAAACAACTAAAGCATGACTGTCTAACTAAAGAAGATATACAGAGACTTAATGAATATAAAACATAAAAACCAGTGAAATTTCAGCACCAGTTTAACTTTTGTTTCCATCTCTGTCATATATTTGTAACATGATTTCCTAAAAATATTATAATCAGGATAGATATTATTTTAATTAAAATAAATTTTATTTAACTATAAATTAAATACGTACAACATCTCTTTCAAATATACTACATAATCCACTTACTAAAGCCATTTTATATTTGATTTTTAACTTTTATTTAATAAAAAAAGAAAAAAAAAACCATTTATGAAAATTATTTGATGAAGCTATTTAATATTAAAAAAATTATTTTTAATAATTATTATTCTTTTTTTTATTAACACCAATTTTTTTTTTTTTTACACAAAGATTTAAAGAGATTTTATTTATAGTGTTAAATTAGAGAAATAAAAATAAATTTGTATTTTTTTGAAAAAAAAAACAGTTTTATTTTTTAAATTTATTGGGGTTAAGTTTTGAGAATTTGTTATTAAACATTATATTTTAACCCCTTGATTTTGGGTTATTAATTGAAATATGCATATTTACCATAATAAAATATAAATTTGTGAGCTTTTAATATTTTTGAAAATTTCGATTGTTGAATTTAAGATTACTATAACCAATTACTATCAATTAAATGAGCACCAAGAAAGAAAAAAGAGGATTTTCACCTTTAAATAAACAAAGTTAATCTAAAAAGCCCAGAGAAGCATGAAACAGTGATAAAAGTAAAGACCTTTCCTTATGAATATTTAAATGGAATTATTACCTATTGAATGAATTTTATCATATTTCTTGATTCTTCCTTCTTTAATGTTATAAAAAATTTATTCTAAAAAAAGAAAATTGATTTTATAATGGTTTGATAATATTACACAATAGTTTTAATTTTTAGAAAAAAAGATTTAAATTAAGTTTTGTTTTTTATTTTACCCCTAAATAAACGAGATACAAAGATTTTTTTGGGTTGTAACTACAGTAGTTGATAGGTGGCCAACATGTAGGCCAAATAAAATCGATATTAGTGAATCTGCATTTTTCCTTCTTGCTTAAAGTACCTTCGGTGGAATATACAATGTAGCTTAGAGGTTCTTAGAAGATAAAAGTGTTTTAGTAACATCAGGAACCAGTACAAAAGGAAATGGTTGCCAAAAACTTGTAGCAGTTGCTTCAATTCAAGGATGTTAGGATGTTTGGACCTCAAAGTGTATTTTAAACTATTTTAATAAAGATTTTATGTATTTATTTTAATATAATTGTTAACAATATTAATATTTTAAAGCTAGGTATTTGGACCAAAAAACTTCTTTAAAATGACTTGGTTTTATAAAAAATTTTCATCTAAAACAACTCTTTTAAAAAACATAAGAAAATAAAATAAACTTATTTTTTATAAAAGCTTTATTTTATTTACAAAAAAAAAACAATGTCATGCTAAAAATAAATAAATATACATATACATATACATATACATATATAAAAATAATTATATAAGAGGTAAATTTATTTATTTTTTTTAAAAATTTGTTTCACTAGCTGGAACGTTTGTATAATTTGGATAGTTCAAAAGAAACTCGTTTTCAAACTCTTCTCTATTAAGAGGTTCTTCGATAATATCTAAGTGACGATCTAAAACATTGAAGGAGTTACCACATTTTAAAGGTCTTCTGATAACAAATTGAATCATCTCACCAACTTTATATGTTACAAATATTTCACCTTCATCTGAGAGAGGAATAATTTCTTTATTACTATGTGATTCAATGCTAAATTCCATTTTATAATGGGGTGGTACTACTTCACCCTCTGCAATATTAAATTTTTTTGTTCCTCCAAAAATAATAATATCTACATCTCTGTTTGTTCTATTTTGGAATGCAACAGATGATTCATTTTGAAAAAGTGTCAAGTACCATTCTTTAGGGGCATCTGTTACATTGGTAGTAGTAGAATGTGGGTTATTTGCGACTGTTCCCATCACCTCAAAGATGTGAGGATTAGTTAAATTTCCATTTTGTTGATTTTCCATTATAATTTTAGTTTTGAAAAAAAAAAAAAAAAATTTTGAGAAAAATTAAAAAAAAATTTAAAAAAAAATTTAAAAAAAAAATAAGATTTTTTTTTTTTTTAATCCAAGGAAGATCCCTTATAATATTTTTTAATTTTTTTTTTGATAATGCCAGTAAAATATATACAATTTATTTTAATTTTTTTTCTTTAATTAATTTTTAAAATTGTAACCAAGACTATAATTGAACTAATGACAGTAAAGATATGAGTATTAAATCTAGCACTTTCTAAATCATTTTATTTACTAGCAGGAACATCAATAATAAAGATTATTTTCCCAAAACAATTAATATTGAATTTAAAACTATTAATATAACTTTAATAATATAATTATAAAATTAAATCCAAAAAAAAAAAAGAAAAAAAAAAAATTTATGCTGTATTAGTTTCTTTAATTAAAAATTATTATTTTTTTTAATAAAACTGATATAGGCAAAATGATTTGTAATAGTAGTATAAGTACCTGATAAGGCTTGAACATATAAATTAGGAGTTCTAATTAATAGTAAATTCATTATCGAATAGAGCAAAGTTTAAAAAGAATTTTATTTATTGCTATGTAATATATGTTCAAAACCAATTTTTTGTATTAATCATTAACCACGAAATTTTATATTACCCATTCGAATGGAGCAAAGGTTAATCGACTTTTATTTTTTTTGATCCAAAAAAAAAAAAAAAAAAAAATAGAAAAAATCAATTTTTTGAAAATTTTTTATTTTATAATTATTTTATCACAAATTAGTGATAAAAAGTATTACTATTCGACTCGGTCAATTCAAATTATTTTTACATCCCTTTTTTTCACCCCCAATAGGGTTGTTATTTAACACAAACTCAAAAATGCCTGGATGGCTCAGTAGGCAGAGCGAGCGGCTGTTAACCGCTAGGTCCATGGTTCGATCCCATGTCTAGGCGATTCTTTTTTGCACCAAAAGTATAAGATCTCCATAAAGATTTTTTTTTTTTTTTTTTTTGGGGTCATGCGAACGAATTGGGGTTAGGGTTTGGTCTCACGCTCGTCTACTTTTAGGAAGCTGTTGTAGTTTGATTGGATCGTTCTTGCATATTCTAGTGAGGCGAGTTTGGTCCATTGCGACAAGCTCACTAGAGTTTCCCCTGTCTTCGCCTTCCTCAAGCATATGTAATATAGATGGATATGAATACACATAGCCAGCTAATTAGTGTTATTATTTAAATTTCTTTTTTTCGATATATATATTGATTTTTTTTATTGATATAGAGGGGTGGACATTGGCTCTTTTTGGAGTTGAAAACAGGAGTAACCAAGACTTTGAAACTATGAGACCAACCTTTCAATGGATGATAGAAATTGTACTTCTTTTCAATGCTAAATACCATTTATAATGGTAACAAAACTTACTAAAATCATAAATATAATTTTTATTTTTTTTAATATTTCTTAAGTATGCATTTTATGAATGTTATTGAAAATAAAAAATTATTAATACTTATATTTTTAAAAAAATAAAAAATTTTTCTTTTTTTTTTTAAATTTTTTTTTTTTTTTTTAAATTTTTTTTTTAAATTTTTTTTTTTTTTTTTAAATTTTTAAATTTTTTTATTTTATTTATTTTTAAAATATATTAATTAATATATTTATTTAATATATAATGGCCCCAACCACAATTGACGAAGGATTACCAGCTCCACATAATTTTGTATCATTTTCTACTTTAGTTGGTAGAAAATATCAAAATCTTATCGAAAGAACTATTTCACATATTCCACAAAGATGGGCATTCGCTGGATGTAAAATATCATAATTATAATAATAAGAACAATAAAATAAAAACAAATAAAAACAATTATTATAAAAATAAAAACAATAATAATAATAATACGAAAATTTGAAAATAATTTATTAACTATAAACAGTTTTATTCTTTTTATATATTATTAGAGTTTATTTATCACAAGGTGGATGGTATGTTATTACATACGCACTTGGTATATTTTTATTGACTAAATTAATTGCATTTTTATCCCCAAAATGGGACCCAGAACTCGAAGATGATACAGGTGCATCATTACCAACTACTTTATCAAGAAACGATGACGAAGCAAAACCATTCATTAGAAGATTACCAGAATTCCATTTTTGGTAAGTTTATTATCAACATATAATAATAATAATAATAATAATAATAATAATAATAATAATAATTATAATTATAATAATAATAACTATAATAAATATAATTCAAATAATATTTAAATTATACTAACAGTATTTCTTTATTGTAGGCATTCAATTATCAGAGCTTTATCAATTGCACTTTTTTGCACATTTATTCCATTTTTAGATTTACCAGTATTTTGGCCAATTCTTTTAATTTACTTCATTATTATCTTTACCGTTACAATGAAAAAACAAATTAAGCATATGATTAAATATAAATATATTCCATTTGATTTAAATAAAAAGAAATATACAAATAATAGAGATTAATAATAATAATAATAGCTTAAAAAAGTAAAAAAAAAAATAAACAAATTACTATATTAAAAAAATTAAAAAAAACAATTATTATAATAATATCAATCTTTAAATTTACAATTTATGTATACTATTAATAGATTACAAAAAATAATTATTATAATAAAAAAAACAAATGTTTTTTTTCGAACCCCTATTTTTTATTTATTTTTTATTATAAAATTCAAATTTCCTCTTTTATGTTTTTTCTAAATATATAATTAATTAATTAATTATTTTATTTATAGCAATAATTATAATTGAATTTCAATAATATCTCGAAAGGGTATTATGTTGTTCTCGCTTTAGCCCAATCCGCTAACGGTGAGAAAACCAGTAAATTTTTTTTAAAATAATTTAATTTTTTTTTTTGACATTCACAAATTTTTGATAAGACTCAATATCAACAATAATGGGATGGTAAGGAGTTAAACTTATAAAAAATTAAAAAAAATTATCATAAAAAATTATTTTTAAATTTTAAAAAAATTTTTTTTTTTTTTTTTTTCTTTTTTTTTATTTTTTTTTCTATTTTTTTCCAATTTTTTATGATAATTATATTTTTTACATACACACATAAATAAAAGAAATAAAAATAGTTTATAATACCCAAATCTATTTTTTTTTTTTTTTTTTAATAAATCTTAAAAAAAAATAAAAAAATTAAATTATTTTATTATAAATAAAAATAAAAATAAAAAAAAAAGTTTGATTTCACACAGTTTTATTTTTTTTTTATTTTTTTAATTTTTTTAATTACAACATATCAAGCCACATAGAATAAAATTTTATTATTTTATTTTATTTGTTTAAAACATTTATTTTTTACATAATTGTTTCATATTTATTTATTTTAAAAGATTTATATTTTTTTTATTTTTGTAATAAATAAAATTGTAATAGTAAAAAATATTTAAAGTTAATTATTATTATAATTAATAATAGTAAATATAACAACATATATATATACATTAATAATTAATAATAATAATAATATAATAATAATTAATGGAAGAAAGTAAAATAAATTTAAAAACTGGTGATTTGGTAACATTTTTTTCAGAGCAAGAAGAAGAAGATGGGTATTTTTGCAAAGAGCACGACAATGCAATATTAAGTTCAAATAAATCCAAAGACTGTGTTTTCAAAATTTATCCTTTCACACAATATACAGCAAGAAAAGCTTTAAAAAAGAAAGCCAAAAAGAAATTACAGCAACAACAGCAACAGCAACAATCCAATAACGATTTAAAAGATAATAATATATTTAAGCAAGATAAACAGGATAAACAGGATAAAGATAATAATAATAATACAGAGATATCCGATTTAGAATTAAAGCAATTAGAAGAGTATCAAGATTTAGAAGATGTAAATAATGAATCAACGTTGATTCAATTAGAAGGTCGTGATTTAGTTTATGGCCAAATAATTCAATTACATCAACCATCAACCAATCAATTTTTATTTGCAAAAGGTGAAAAGAAATCCCAATCGACTCAAATTGTAGGTTTTCGTCAAGATGGTGATCAAAAATGTTATTTTAAAATTACACCAAGGTTTCAAAATCTCGATGGTTCAAAGGTATACAGTGACGATTTAGTATTATTAAGACATGAAAAAACTGGTTTATTTTTAAAGGAAACAAATTCATCTTCAAATGGCCAGGGTGTGGATATTGGGTTATCAGAGACTGGTACTTATTGGAAAATGTCGATATCTGATGTAGAAGGTAAATCTGGTTTGAACACTTTAAAGCAAAATGTGCCATTTCGTTTATTCCACAGAGAGGGTGGCTTTGTCAAGGTCAGCAATAACGATAATACAACATTCTCTTACAACACAAAAACCCCATCCTCTATAAACTCATTGTTCGAACTCGAATTTGAAAACTTAAATTTAAATTCACCAATAATAAGAAATCAAACCAGTAAAGATAAACAAGATAAACAAAAGGATAAAGATAAAGACAGAGATAAGCAAAAAGATAAGGAAAAAGAAAAGCAACAGCAAATATTACAGCAACAACAACAACAATATTTAACATCAAACGAAGTACATTTTAATCAAAATTTTTGGATTAGGTTAGTTGGTACTAGAAAATATTTATCATTATCAGAGGTTATTGAGGATCATAAAGAATCACCATTAATAGTTGTGCCCGAGGATCAAAAATATTCACCAAATTCAACTTTTTGTTTTATTCCCAGAGATAAATCTTCAACTACAAACGATGATATTTTATTTGGTTCTTTTGTTAGAATTCAATCACAAAGCAAACTATTTTTACATTTTATTTCAGATGAAACTTTTCATCACAATGGAGAGGTAATTATTAATTATAAAAATATTATAAAAAAAATAATATTTATTTATATATTAATATTTAAAATTTTTTAATAGTTGGTAGGAAGTAAAAAATATTATAAAAATGATGATTTTCAAATTAAGCAGATACCTAAATCACAATTAGATGATTATAATTTCGTACAGAGTAGAATTTTCAAGATTCAAAATTATTTAATAAACACAAATTCATCAAACTCATTAAATTCATCAACTAGTTCAACAGGTGCACTTTTAAATTTATCATCAACAAGTGCTTTTTCAAATCCAAATCCTAATGGTGGGTCCATGGTAATGAATACAAATATGCCACAGCTAATATCGACTGCAACAGGTTTACCAATTATTCAAAAAAAGATTACAATTCAAGAAATTAAAGTTATAATTGTTGAATTTATAAAGTTTTGTACACAGTCAGAGATTGAGGATCCATTGGATAGGGAGGGTACTCCAATAAAGACTCATCAAAAGTTACTATCACATCCATCACATTTTTTGGTCATTTTAGAATATTTAAAACGTCTATTTGAACCATGGGATGCCGCATCGATACTCTTTGTTTATCGTTTATTAAAACAAATGGCAAAATCAAATGTCAAGAATAGTATTATAATCAATGGCTATTTGGACCAAATTTCTCCACCTTCAATACGTGAAAAGACCATACCTTTGCATTTTGGCGCTATTCTTTACGAAGTATATAAAAATAATAATATTTTATTGGAGGCTTTAACAGAGAATAAGGTATTGGAGTTTATAGAAGTCATCAAGGTAAAGAAAGAGCCAAAGTATATGGAGCTATTAAGTGAAATATGTACATGCTTTGGAAAACCTATAGTAAAGAACCAGCAATATCTCTGTGATATTTTATTAGAAAAAAATTCTTCACTCCTCTTTAATACTAGAGTGGTTGGTGCCAATTTAGAGATAGAAAAAGCTAATGGTAAATGGACCGATATTTCTTCGTTTGCTTTGTCAGTAGATGAAAAGACCCATAGATTTTTTGAACAAACTTTATCATTATATGCAAATGTTTCAAAAGGTAGAAATTACAATGGTATCAGATTAGTAGGTCAAAGAACTTCACACAAAGAGTGCTTAATAGCATTGAAAGAAGAGTCATTGCCATATAGTTTAAGAGGTTGTTATATCAATATTTTAATTCATGTATATATGGATTGCCACCCTCAAATCTATGTACCACAAATTAATTATATTTGGCACCCAACAATATTCCAAAAAGAAAGAATTTCTCATTATTTACAATTATATCAACAACAGCAACAACAACAACAACAAAATTTTAATAATATAATTTTAAACAATAATCCAGGTGGTACAGTTTCTCAAAGTTTTATGCCAAATATAACACCAAGTTACAACAATACTCCAACAAGTTTTAATATTGGCACTAATAATAACGTTAATAATAATAATAATAATAATAATAATGGTGGTAATCTATTGCAACAATCTACCGTTGCAACTAATAACAACAATAATAACAATAATCAAAATTTAAATCAATCAACTGCTTTAAATTCTTTAATAACATCACAAACAAATATTAATCAACAAAGTAATAATACAAATAATAATACTAATACAAATAATAATGGTACAAATAATTCACAAGGTTCAAATTTATTATTGCAAACTCATTCAAGTAATAATATTCAAACTACAAACTCATTGTCAATTTTTAGAGAGGATGAAATCTTTAGCACTTTTTCAAATGAAATACCTCAAGATATTAAAGAGCCATCGACAACCACCCAATTATTAATTAATTTATTATCAAAATCTGAATATTTTTCAAACATTAATAATACTTTCCCAACTTCATATAGACCACAATTATCATTTTTCCATAAAGTAAGATTTATTTTATTTTATATTTCCAGCATTTTTCTTTAGTTTTTAATTGTTATTATTTTATAACAAAATCCATAATGATTAAAAATATTTATACTAATTTAAATTTAAATTATAATTTATATTATAGATTTTAATTGCTGTTGGATATGCTTTCAAATTTGGGTTTTTTAAAAATAAAGAGAAATTATTATTAAAAAGATTAATTTATATTCTAAATTTCGAACATGAACCAAGCCAATCAAATTATAAAGAAATCGATTTGGGTAGAACTATGGGTGGATCAAGAATGTTAGAAGATGACTCAATTATTTTTGTAAATATAAAGATTGAAATTCTAAATATTCTCCATTTAATGTTAAGTCTTCAAAAAAAGAATATTATGGATGTATTCCTTTTCGATTTTTCAAATATGAAAAAAAAAATCGATCAACCAGACTTAGTTAAAGATTTATTAACAGAAAAGTTAAAGAACAACTATCAACGTGATGCTCATCAAGATCTCAAATTGTGTAATGACCTATTGAAGCTTTTAAAACACGAAAATAATCATCTCTCAAGCTTATCTTTAAATTTATTAAATAGAATTTATAAATACCGATCTATTTACTCGATGTTATGGGGTCCAATCCAAAAGATTTTTATTTTATCAGATGATTTAACTGTTGATTATGAAGAATCACTTCAGAGTTTGAAAAAGTTAACAGAAACTTGTTTTGTTCCATTATTGGATGACATAAAAACCAAAGACTGTTTAAAATCATTATCTTATTTCATCAATCTATGTTCCGATAATAATGACCCTTCAAGGGTATTAAAAAATCAAAAATTATTAAAAAATTTAAATACTCATAAAACAATTACTTCAGTTTTAAAAATTGGTTGTTCATTGGATGATTTAGTATCTGAGCAAAAGACATCAACAATATCTACTTCTACTACAAATAATAATAACCCATTGAATCAAACTTTAACTAATATACCAACTAGTACAACAACTACCACAACAACAACAGACGACGATACCAATAATAACAATAACAATAATAGTAATAACAATAATAATAATAATAACCAAATTAATTATATATTATTATTAAATAATAATAATGCAAAGAGTAATAATTCAAATAATTTAAATTCTTTACAATCAATTTTTGTTTCAAAAATTTTTAAAAGTTGTTATGAAGTTTTAAAATTGTTTTGCAGAGATAACAGTGAAAATCAAAAAGTATTATTTACAGAAATAGAATTTTTAATTGGTCATTTGATTAGATACGGAAATGTTTTTGGTACAGTCGAAACATTAATCGAAATATTTAAAAACAATTTAGAATTATGTGTTCAATTTGGTAGCTCTCCATACTTAAAGATTCTTGTCAATTTTATCATCAATTTGTCAATAGAGCAGTTAGATCCATTATTCCTTAGATTGTTATCAATATTGATTTTACCAGGTAATGATAATAGTGTAATTGAAAATCAAATTGTTATCACCAATTTATTCAAAGAGAACCATTTAAAGATTTCAAAGCTTTTAATTCCAATCAATATTGTCAAAGATGTAATGAAAGATTCAAAGCTTTTAACAAAGTATTACAATGTCAATTCGAGCAATCAATACAAGTTACATTTAGCTCTAAAAGAACTTTTAAATAAAACCTTATTGGAATATTTAGATGGAGCCAATTCAACAAACCAAACTACAAAAAGCAATAATAACCAACAGTCTAACCAACAGTCCAACCAACAGTCCAACCAACAGTCTAACCAACAGTCTAGCCAACAGTCTAACCAACAGTCTAACCAACAGTCCAACCAACAGTCCAACCAACAATCTAACCAACAGTCTAACCAACAGTCTAACCAACAGTCTAACCAACAGTCCAACCAACAGTCCAACCAACAATCTAACCAACCAAAATTAATTAGATCCGAAGCAAAAGCTCAAATTTTAAATTCATCTGTAGAAACTTTACCCAAAGAATTTGTCATCAACTTGGAATTAATTTTATTATTAAAATCTTGTTCACATGGTAAAAATACACCCACTGAAGTAATTTGCAGAGAGTTCCTCACAATGTCAGAATGTTTTGATGTATTGGTGGTTAGATCCGATGGTAATGGCAGAGAAAATAGTTCAATGATGGTCCACGAAAGTACAAATGAATATTTAGAAAATAATCTATTATTTAGATTCAAGTCTGCTTATTTATCATTCCTTCATGAAGTTTTCTTTAATTCAGATACACTCAAAGGGGATTTATTGGCATTACAACTAAATCAAGATTTATGGAGTCTAATTGATCAGTTTACCAATCAATTAAACCAGTTGTACATTTCATATATTAAGAATCATTTAGGTCTAGTTTATTTTATTCAAATGTCTAGAAACATTATATTGCCAATGCTATCAATTTTAGAACGTTTCTATTCACAGTGTTTCTATTTCGACAAAGCAACCCAAACTCATCTACAGTACAGCGGTAGATTGATGGCCACACTTATGAAGCTATATTGTGTAGATCCATCAATAGCCATACCATTTACATCACAAGCTACCTCAAGATACCAATCTGCTGCTAATTTATCATTAAATCAAAATAATGATGATTCTATAAGTATTGGTGGTTTACATCCAATAATTCAAGATTTAGAAATTGAAGAGAAAATTTCAATTTTTTCAAATTTAACCAAATGTTTGAAGGCCATGGATCGTTCGGCATTATCACCTGTAACCTCGCCAAATGTTTCAATTTTATCAATCACCGAAGTTATTGATGGTTGTGAAAAAGTTATTAAAAATTTAGAAGGAAGCACCAATCTAAAATGGAACGGTCCAGCTAACAGAGTTAGATCCGAAACCATTGACTCTTCATCATCCACTTCGCCATCATCTTCGCCAATTATGAAATCTAGTTATAAATTTTTATCAAATAACAACAGCCAACACTATCAAGAGAATAATTTTGTCAAGTTATCAAAGATAAGAGGATATACAGAAATTGCTCAAATGATTAACCAATCGATTCCATTTACCCCACATTTAGTCGAAAAACTTTTGCAACAAGAACACCAACACCAACAGGAGCAACAAAATCAATCATTTAGTCATTCTATCAACTCTATCAAATACAATAAGAAATCACGTAACAATTCTCTTAATTTCGATTTTATAAACCAAAATCAAATGAATAATTCAAATATTGCTAGCAGTAGTCGTGACAATAGCTTTGGTAATAGTTTAGGAGGTGCCAATAACGGTTCAGGTACAACTAAAAAGAATTTCTTTACTATGAAGTTAAATTTCCAACAACAGCAGCAACAAATTAATATTAATAATCAACAATCTATAAACCAACAATTTTTAATTCAACAACAACAGCAACAGCAATTACAACAACAAATTAATATTAACAACCAACAATCGATTAACCACCAAATACAACAACCCCACCAACTCCAGCAAGCTTCATTCAATGATAAATCTATTAATTATTTAGAGATTCTAGTTTTCCAATTAAGAAATTCATTGTACGATAATGATAAAATGAAATTAAATTGTATAAGAATTTTACTATCTCTATTGTTTATCAACAAAGAAAGAAAGAGAATTATTCAAAATATTATGGCAGATCTTTATTGTCATCCAGCAGTCATTGGTCTTTTATCATCAAATAATACAGAAATTTCATTTGAAGCATTGGCATTGTTATTAGCTTTGTTGGATGATAGTGTCTCCACCGATAATCCAACACCAAACTATAAGGTCAAAGACGATATTCAAAGTCATTTCTCATCATCACCAGATATTCAATTCTTTAGAGATATTTTCAATATGGTAGAGCGTGCTAAAATTAACTTAAAAGATACCAAGAGAAATATTCATCGTTTCGAAACAAATAAATTTGGTGGTGCTAATATTAGTGGCGCTATTTCATCCTCAACAAAGAACCGTTCAGTTGGTATTAACAATAATATCAAGAACCATAATGTTTTAGTAGAATCAAACCCATATGCCACAGAGTTCCAATTACTATCAAATATCTTTAGAGTTTTACAATTGTTATGCCAAGGTGGTTCATCAAATATTTTCAAAAAGAACATTCGTTCTCAACCAGACAATTATAAATCATATGATATCTTGAAAGAGTTATGCCAATTTTTAAAAATCCTTGAAACAATTGTATCAATTGATAAAGAATCTATTGAATTGGGTTTAAGATTTTTCTCATGTATGAAAGAAATTGTTAAAAATACTCCAGAGAACCAAATTGCAGTCACCAACGTTCAAGTATGTAAAGCCGTATGCAACATCTTAAGGAAAGGAACTGATCCAACCAAAGAATTGAAAGAGTCCAAATATCTAGATCTCAAGATTGAAGTGGTCGATTTCTTATTACATGTCATTGACAAAGAGGATCCAAGAGTTATCAGTAAATTAATTCCAGAATTGGATTATAGCGTTATCGAGTTTAATACTAAATTAATTTCACAACGTTCAAATAATGAAATTAATGAGAAATCAATTAAATTGGCTTCAATGTCTTTTAGATTAATTAAAATTTTAGCAGATAATGACAAATCCCAAAATCGTAAATTGGTAGAATGTTTATTAAAATGTGGTGAACATTGCAAATCTAGAATTGGTAGAGTAGAATTATTTTATAAAGACAAGTTAGAGCGTATTTATTTCCCAATTCCAAATTATTCAAGAAGATTAATTTTAGAAGATAAAGAACAATCAAAAATCAAATCTGATGAAAATTTATTACAAGAAAACTTGGAAGAGCATTTCATTAATAATAAAATTAGTTGGAATAAAGCAACCGAGAAATTAGATGCATTCATTGATTGGTCCGAATATAAACTAATTGAATTGGAACATATTCATAAATTAAAATCAAATTCTTTGTATGTAAAAAATAATAATATTTATAAATATAAAAGAAAATATAAAAGAAATTTATTTATTAACTTTTTTTTTCTTTTTAGGTCATATTTATTGGTATCTCATAGTGATAAATTTAAATTTTTATCATTCTTTTTGGCTTTGGTAATAAATTTATTATTAATTATATTTTCAAAAGGAAATACAAGATTAAACGATTTCAAGGATGAATTTGGTACTACCGAATGGTTTTCTGCATTTTTACCAATAGCAGTTTTACAAACTATATTTTGTATATTATCTTGTATTGGTTTCTTTTTAAGAAAAGGGCCTGTGCTCTTATATCAAAATTGGGTTAGTTATCTAAAATATCATGGTCATCAAAAAAATTATATGTTTTTTACAAATGATAAAAGAATGGTAAATATTATTTATTAATAATACACATAATTTTTATATACTAATTTTTTTTTTTTTTTTTCATAATTTAGGAATCGCTAAGACAAATTTTTAAATATAAATTTATACTATTAAATATTAAATTTATACTGGTAGATTTAAAATCACTTTATAATATTTTATCAGTAATTTGTTCAATATTTGGTTTGGTAATTAGTCCATACTTTTTCGCTTTCCATATCTTCCAATTCAGTTTAAATACAAAAGCCTTGTCGTTGGTTATTAAAGCAATTACATTAAACAAAAAGTCGTTAATTGTAATGGGTATATTTATTTTACAGGCCACATATTTATTATCAATTTTTTCATTTGTTTATTTCCAAGATAAATATAGAATTGGAGTATCAGATACCGACAAAGAAGTATTCATTTGTGATACATTATTACAATGTTTCATCAGTAATCTTTACTATGGTGTACCATCCAGTGGTCAATTAATTCAATTTTTAAAATTCGATCCACCATATATTCCACCAACCAAAGACGACGCCTCTACTTCAATTGGTTCCGAATCGGGTCCAACTGGTACATATTCCCCATCTGATATGTCACAATCCAATGGCGATACTTTATTCTCTACAAATGCCCAATCTGCTAGAGTTATAGGCTGGACCGTTTACAACATTGTATTTTACGTAATTGTAACATTAATTCTTTTAAATGTAATTCTAGGTATTATTGTCGATACATTTGGTCAATTGCGTGATCAAAGAGCCGAAACAGAAGAATATAAAAACAATGTTTGCTTTATTTGTTCTATTGAAAGAGAGTATTTCCAAAAGAAGTCAATCGATTTTAGCAAGCATATAGAAGATGATCACAATAAATGGCATTATTTATACTTTTTCGCTTATCTTAAGGAACGTATTACAAACAACCAATTAAACCAACTAAGTGAAATGGAATATAGTGTTGCTGAAGGTATTACCAACCGTAGTTATATATCTTATTTCCCCGATGAGATGGCAATGTCTTTACAAGGTATAGAAAATGAAAGAAAAAAATCAGATCCAGTGGACCAATTTTCAAAATCGTTTGATGATGTTGAAAAACGTATCACCTTAAATGTTTCAAATCAATTTAATCAATCAATAGCTTTATTAATAGACGAAATTAAAAATTTAAGACAACAAGTTTCAGATTTAAAACAACAATAATAGTGATAATAAATTTCACATATAAATAAAAAAAACTTTATATTTATTAAATCTTTTATTATATTTTATTCTATTTTATTTTTATCTCTTTTTATCTTTCTTTTGATAATACTAAAGAATTATCAATACCTGAAAAAATATCTAAACAAAATAAGTTTTGGAAATAATTGATTTTAGTTGGTAAATGACAATCTTTTTCATCTCCATGACCAAGTTTTCCATTGGAGCCATTACCCCAAGAGTAGACATTACCTTGATCATCCAAGGCTAAAGAGTGAGATCCACCAGCTGAGACTTTAATAATTCTAATATTGTTATCTTTAAAATAGTTTAATAAAACGGGTTCGTTACGATTTGATGTATTGTCTCCTAAACCTAATCTACCTTCAGATCCCCAACCACATCCATAGACATTACCACTGTTGCCTAAAAACAAAGTATGAGAAGAACCACTTGATATTTGTTGGATTTTTTCTGGTAATTTAACTTTGGTTGGTGTAACCACTCTTCCTATATGATCACCACCTAAACCTAATGAACCAACTTCATTACTGCCAAATGCATAAACATTACCACGTGCAGATAATAAAAATGATGAATCATATCCACAAAAAACTTTTGAAATTTTAACTTTTTCTAAACCTGGTACTAATGTAGGTGATGAATATTCAACATCAGCCACCATTTGTCCTTCTAATGAATCTTCTCCTGGTAATTGATCAGTCGATGATTGAACTCTAGTATATTCTACAACTTTTTGACCTATTTGACCTTCAACATTATATCCCCATCCAAATACATGTCCACTCGATGTAACTACTAATGAATGATCTAAACCAACATCAACATCAATAACTCTAAATTGATCTAAATTTTCAACTAAAGTTGGTACTGTTTTGTTATGTATATCTCCTGTTCCAATTTGTCCAAAATTATTTTCACCAAATCCCAATACCTTTCCTTCATCTATACAATAAATAATAATATAATTAGTTTTTTATTTCAATGTACATTAAAATTACTGAAATAATAATGCTTACTAGTTAATACTAAACTATATGATCTACCACCAACTACTTTTTCAACATTTGCTTCTTTTAAAATATCTACCAAGGTTGGAAATCTATAATGATCTGATGGTAATGCCATATTACCAGATTTATTTGTACCCCACATGTAAACTTTATTTGAAACAGGTTTATTTGTTGTTGTTGTCAACGATGTTGAAGTTGATGATTCGTCAGTTAACAAAAATGAATTTAACCATGATGTACCAATTTGTTTAATTTTTAAAAATGGTGGTAAATGGGTAATTTGTTGTGGGTATAATTTATCCTCATTGCCTGGTAAACCTAACTTTAAATTATCGAATGATCCAAATGAAAATAATAAATTTTTTTCTTTATTATTTGTGCAATAAAATTTTTTATTTAAAATGTGATTTATAATTGTATTTTTATTTTTAATTAAATAATTATTATTACTATTATTAAATTTTATAATTTTTAACATTTTAATTAATTAATAATCATTAAGTATTCGTTTTATTTAAATACCTCTTTTTTTTACAAATTTTCATAAAAAAAAAAAAATTAAAAAAAAATAAAAAAAAAATATTTTTAATTTTTTTAATTTTTTCATTTTATTATAATTATTTATTTATTTTTATATATACACATATTTATACCAAATATGAAACATTTTAGCGATATCGATAAATCAATAGATATAACCAAGCCATTTATAATGGGCATTGATGAAGCTGGTCGTGGTCCTGTAATGGGGCCGCTTGTGTATGGGTGTTGTTTCGCGCCAATTTCCGAAACTGCCACAATTAGTAAAATGAAGTTTAATGGTATTAATAATATATTTAAAAATTTCATTATTAAAATACATATGTATTTTACGTCTATTAATATTCTATTCAATTTAATATTATAGATTCAAAAAAATTAACAGAACAACAAAGAAATCATTTATTTCAAAAAATGTGTGATTCGAATAAGATATTAGGTTTTGAAGTTGATGTAATATCACCAGAAATCCTATCAGAGAAAATGTTATTAAAGAAACCAATATCATTAAATGTTATATCACACGAGTCGGCAATGGGACTAATTCGATCAGTATTATCGAAAGGTATAAATGTACAAGAGTTATATTTAGATACAGTGGGTACACCAGCAACTTATCAAGCAATGTTGAAAAACCACTTCCCAGAGATTTCAAAGATTGTAGTTTCGAAAAAAGCAGATTCTCTCTATCCAATCGTTAGTGCTGCTTCCATTTGTGCAAAAGTTATTAGAGATCATGAAATTACTTCAAAGAATTTTGATGATTTAGAAATACAAGATGAAGATGACCAATTATCAACTGAATTTGGATCCGGTTACCCAAGTGACCCTGTAACTAAATTTTGGTTAACTAAAAATCGTGACAAAGTTTTTGGGTACCCTTCTTTTATTCGTTTTAGTTGGAGTACCGCCGATAATGCCATGAGAGGTAATTGCTTTGGTGTGGAATGGAACCTTGATAAATCAACAAAAATAAGCGAAACAATGTTTAACGATATTGCAGTTGGTCAAAAAAGAAAAAGATTCACTTTTTTTAATGATAATAATTTGGAAAATTGTATAAACGATTTTTAATAAAAACTTGTAAAATAAAATAATTCTCCAGGAAGATAGAGTTTTTTTTTAAAAAGAAGGACCCTACCAGGATTGAACTGGTGACCAAACGATTTGCAGTCGCATACTCTACCACTGAGCTAAGAATCCATCTGTTAAAAATTTCATATTTTTATGCCATAAGGGCGAATAACTAAATTAAGCATAGTTTCGAGATCCTTAAGTTTTTTTTTTTATTTATATTTTTTATGATTATTTTAATTTATTAATTTTTCAATAATTAGTTTAAAGGGATACAATATTTTGTTATCAATATTTTTTAAATCTAAAAAAAATCTCAAAAATTTTTTTTTTGCGCAACCGAATCTATATTTTGTAAATTAAAAAAATAAATTAAAAAAAAAAAAATTTATTTGAATAAAAATAATTATTTTTAAATTTTTTTTTTAAGTTTATTCAATAAAAAAAAAATCATTTATAAGAAAAAATTGAAAAATGTGTTATTTATTTTTTTTTTCTTTTATTTTTTAAATATTTTTTAAAAATTTTTCTTTTAACTTTATATTTTGTCTACATATGCCCCAATGGTGTTCATTATACTTTTAATATATTTTAATAAAAAAATTAAGTCTCATTGTATATTGATATGTTCTATCTCTAATAAAAATCAAGTGTTTTTCTTTAAACTTATATATTTTAAATAACTGTTAACAATAATAAAAAAAAAAAAAAATTTTATTTGTTATATTTCTATGTCACTCTTAAAAATATTTTTATTCCCTTTTATTTTTATCTTTTTTTTTTTTTTTTTTTTTTTTTTTTTTATATATTTTTTTTGGGAGTTTATTTTATATTTAATCACAATAGTTATAAATTATATATTTGTTTATTTATTTATTGTTAGAGTCAAGTTTGAGTAAATTTGAAATAACTAAAAAATACTCACCAAATTTAA
Organism: Dictyostelium purpureum; assembly: GCF_000190715.1. NCBI lineage: Eukaryota > Evosea > Eumycetozoa > Dictyosteliales > Dictyosteliaceae > Dictyostelium > Dictyostelium purpureum. The sequence goes on from NW_003519351.1 coordinate 113,347, forward strand.
AAAATTAACTTTCTAACAATAAATAAATAAACAAATATATATAATTTTTTGAAAGGTAATTAAAACAAAAAAAAAAAAAATAATATAAAATAAAAAATTCAAATTATTTTACCTTTCAAAATTAAAAAAAATTTATTTAAAAAAAATAATATAAAATAAAAAATTCAAATTATTTTACCTTTCAAACATAAAAAAAAATTTAATTATTAGGATTTCCACCAATTATTTTTTTTTTTTTTTTATAAATTTTCAATTTTTTATTTTTTATTTTTTACTAAACCAAAAATACAATAAATATATAAAAATAATTTATAAATTAATAAACAAAGAGATAAAATGTCAAGTGTTGGTGAGTATAAATTTTTTTTTTTTTTTTTTTTTTTTTTTTTTTTTTTTTTTTTTTTTTTTTTTTAAAAAGGGACTTTTAAATCTGGGGGTTTTAAAACAACAACCATCATCATGGTCACCAGCTTATGCTCTTTTCTTTATCACTCTTTTTATACTAGCTGTCACTTTTTATTTAATTATACAACAAAAACAAAACTTTTTAGATTTAAAAACCTTATTGGACCAACAAAATCAATTTATAAATAATAATCATCATCGTCATAATAGTAATTTTAATAATCACCACTAAAAAAAAACCATTATTTCATAAAAATGGAATATAATTTATAGTGATCATAAAATAATAATAATAATCATTTTGTTTTTTTTTTCCAATTATCAACACATAAATATTCTTTCTAGAATTTATTGTTAAACCCCACCCTGTATATAAAAACTCCAAACCAAACACCACAGAATTTTTAGAAACATAACTAATAAAGTTAATTTTTAATTTTATTTAAATTAGGACCTTCTAAGAAAGAATTTAAAAAATATATACTTAAATTTCCAAAAGATGCTATTGAAGGCGAAGTTCCAGAGGATCAAGTTGTTCACTCGATTTCTGCTGCCATCATGTATGCTGCTTATCCATTAAAGTTCTCAATTAACAATGAAAAGTTTGAAAAATCAAGTATTTTAAAAAATTCTTGCTGTGGATCAGTAACTTTTAGTTTTAAAGAATCTTTAGAACAATTGGTATCTAATGGTTATAAAATTGAATATAATCAAATTCCATCAGAAGAGGTTGGTATTTTAAAAATTATTGAGTTTTTTTTCTATATTAACATAAAAATTTTATTTCCTCAGGTATTAATCTCACTTGGGAAAATTCATGGTGTGATTCTTAATGTAAAACTTTCAAGAGAAGAGTTCGAAGATTTAAGCTCTTTTATCCAGAAAAAAGTACCATAGTTCATACCTTGGTCGTAGTTGGGGTATACAAAAAAAATAAAGAACATTTAATTTTTGTGAAAAATCACAGAAAAGAAGACTATTTTTATCAAATAGATATCGGTTACCTTAAAAACAAAACACATAGCTTTTTTTCAATAAAAATTTCAGATGAAGAAAGGAGAAAGACCCTATAATTGATGAAAGTCTTATTTCAATTCACTTTTCAAATAGATGTCAGTTACCATAAAAACAAAACAAACACATAATAATTTGATCCTTTTTTTACCATTTTACTTTTTATTTTTTAAAATTATTTTATGTTAAAATAAAAACTATTGTATATTAAAATAAAAATTGAAAAACATAGTGGCGCGTTAGGTTGATTTTTTTATTTTGGCATAAAAAATATTTTTTTTTCTTTTCTACTGGAGGTCTGTTTAGGTAAAAAAAAAATTTTTAAAAAAAAAATTGTGTAATAGGTGAGGTATTTTGTTGTGTTCATGAATTCATTTTTTACAAAAAAATTATACAGAAATAAATCAATTGTTGATCTTCAAATTAAATATAAAATCTTTGTTTATTTATATATTTTTAATATTTGTTAAAAAGACTTAGAAAAAAATTTAACGTGCAGCCCTAGGATCCAACACATCTACCTTGGTTTAAGGATATTTCTATCATTTTTACTTGGGAATGCCTAAATTTCAATTGTCTATTTTTTGCTTTAATAACATATTGTATAAATCTGATCTTGTTGAATAGTCACCCATTTCTGAATATGAATAAAGAGAATATATTACACTAAAAATTAAAACAATGTATTTTTTTTTTAGAATAAAATCTTTCTTAATAGTTTTAATTATAATTGTTAACGCAAAAGCCACTAGGGTAAAAATAACATAAGATTTCTGTGTAAAATTTTGACATTTTTTAGATTCTTTTAGAGCCCTTTCGATTCCTCTATTAAATCTTTCTTCCATATAATCAATGGTTTGGAACTGACTTTCTATTAAAGATTCTTTAAGTATTAAAAGAAGTTTTTTAGAATTTTCAAATTTAGTCCTTCTTTCTATGCCGATGCTATCAATATAACCATCGATTATTTTTTCTGTTGATTCGACTGAAAAAAAATATTTTATTAATTTAAGTTAAATTTATTTTATTAAATAGTTTATATTTATACTTTCTAATAGAAATAACTTTATCTTTGATTAAAACAATATCATTTTCTTGAGATTCAATCGCATATGATAATTCTGGAAGTAATAGAGAAATTCTATTAAAGCCATGATTAATATTTGTGGGTAAGTTTTTCGATATTTCTTTTAATGTGTCTGAAAACTCATCAACATTTTTAATTTTAACAGAATCTAGAAATAATCCTAAAGTATTTGTATATAATAAAATTGAAATAAAGAAAAAAATAATATTATTTTTCATTTTTTTTTTTTAAAAATTAAAATAATATTAAAAAAAATTTAAAATTTATCAACCAAAAAAAAAAAAAAAAATATTAAGTTTAAAAATTTTAAGTTTTCCTTAAAAAAAATATTAAAAAGATTATTTTGAAGCACTCAAATTTTTATATGGGAATATTAATTTAAAAAACTCCACCAGATACTAATTTCTTTGGGGAAACCATTGTGACTGTTTCTCTAAATTTATTTATTTATTTATAACTTTATTATCTGTACCTATCTTAACATTATTATTTTAAATTATTTTATGTTCTAGATTCTAAAATAATTTTAAATGGGTTTGGTTTTAATGATAAGCCATAGCATTGAGTTTCATCAATTGGCTTACCATCTATTGATTTGAATTTGAAATTTAAAATCATATTTGACAAAGCAAGAAACATTTCATCGTTGGCGAAATTTGCACCCCTATAATAAAACAAAATAATGTTATTATTTATAAAATTAAGTTTATATATGTATACTTTTTTTACTTACACGCAATTTCTATTTCCAATTGAAAAAGGAATATATGCTGGATTAGAATCGGATTTTAAGAATCTAAGTGGATTAAACTCACTTGGATTTTCCCAGTACTCTTCATTAACACTTAAAGCATGGTAGTTGATTAAAATTTGAGAATCACGTGGTATGAACTTTCCACCGATAACCATATCATTTCTGGTAGTTCTTGGTAAACCAAATGGAGAAATAGGTAAGTATCTAATTGATTCCTTTAATACAGCAACAACAAATGGCATTGATTGTCTATCTGATAACAACACTTTTGATCTGTCTTTCATTACACTTTTAATTTCTTGATATGCTTTTTCTTGAATTTCTGGGTAGTTGATTAATAATAATAGCATTATTTCCAAACCTGTACTAGAGGTATCAACCCCAGCTAAGAAAAGCCCTGTTACCGTTGATAGAACCCATAAGATATCGTCTTCGTTTTCATGGCCATACTCTTTGATTAAAATATCTAAAAGATCTCTTTGAACCTCTGGGTTATAGTCTTTAAGGTGTTCTTTGAATTTACCTCTTGAATAATCCAACATTTTAATGAAGTTTTTATTGATATATTTCAAATAAAGCTTGTAAAATGGTCTACCTATTTCTAATACGTCAAAAATTGAACCTTTACCAGAGTCTATAAAAATTTGTTGTAAAGGTTTCATTAAGTCTTTGATTTCACCATTATTGATATCTTCATCTTTTGGAACATCCTTGTTATAGATTAATTTGTACATTGCAGACATTGTAAAACGTGTTAAATAATATCTTGGATCAAATGCTTCACCTGCCTTTTCTATTGATTTCATTGACTCTATTAAAACATCAACTTGGTAATCCAATAGTTGATAAATATGTTTAATATTGGTTTTTCTTAATGCAACTGAAACAATTTCTCTATTTCTTTTCCAATCATTATCACTCGAGCTAATAGTACCATGAAAATCAGTTGACTGTTCTATTGACTTTGAAATAAAAAAATAAAATTTAAAAATAAAAAAAATCAATTAATATATAAATAGAATATCTATTATAATTCTAATCTTATTATTATTATTATTATTATTATTTTTTTTTTTTTTTTTTAATAATTTTTAAAAATAAAAAACTTACAGGAATTTTAGGTCTATTCATAAAATTATCAAAATTATCTACATAAACTTCTCTAATTAAATTTGGATCTGAAATAATTACTGTGTATAACTATAAAAATAATTTGTTAATTTTTTTTTTTTTTATGCACAAAAAATTAATATTTACATCGGCTAACCAAATTCTTGTTAATGGACCATACTTTTTTGACATATTTGTTAAATCCACATGAGGCTTTTTACTTATCAACTGATGAAGGTTACCTAAAATTGGGATTGGTGTTGGTCCTGGGACTTCATTTGGATGAATTTTTCTATATTTTTTAATCTATGAGTTTTTTATTTATTAGTTATCATAATTAGAAACTATGTGATAATATATAAATTTTAAAACTTACTGTATTATGAGCAAGATAAAAAATTATTATATATACTATTATCTGTAATATCATTTTGTTTTTATGATGAATGTGATTGAAACTGAAATCTTTTTAAAAAAATAAAAAAAATAAAAAAAATAAATATCTAAAAAAAATCAAAAAATATTAAAAAAAAATCAAAAAAAATAAATTTGAGAGGTTTTTGATTATAATAATAGTTTTTATTAAATTAATAGGCTGTGATATTCCCCATTAATTAATCTCTTTTTGTCTCTTTTTCTCTTTATTAAGAGAATGGATAGCGTTTTTATTATTCAAAATAAAACTAAAAGCAATTTTCCAACCTGTCAATAGATTACTGTATACTATTAAAATAACAGAACAATATGATTCGTCAATGGTACCAGTTAGTGAATTTTGCGATAACATTAATGTTGTTATATTATTTTTTGAGCCATCCCATTTTGGTAAATCTTGTGTTAATGGATGAGCATAACATGAAAAATAATAAATATCTGTATAATCAAATGTTCTATAGTCTGGGAGTTTTTTTAAATTTCCAATGTTGTAATCACTGTATTAATTTTTGAAAAAGAAATAAAAGTTAATATTATTTTTTTCGGAAAATAAAAATAATATTAATAATAATATTTACAAAAATTGGATTCCATTTGGAAGTTTTGAAAAAGGAAATTCACCTTTAACATGGAAATCGATAGCTGGAGCAAAAGATCTATATTTGAATTAATTGTTAGTTTTTTTAAATGGTTTATTATGATAAAAAAAATATTTAATTATTTACTTTAAAAAAAAATGAAACGAAAAGATGAAAAAATAAAAAAAATAAAATAATGAATAGTGTTTGAATGAGATAAAACCAGTGTTTTTAAAGGATCAATACACCACTTCACGAACATAAAGACATTGAAATAGGTTTGTCATGTGATCAACCAAAAAATGTATAGGATCCGTTTTGGTATCAGTTATAAATAATAAATATACTGCTAGAGACTCAACATATATTTATGCTGAAGAGAATGGTTCGTAATAAGTAATAAGGAGACAACAAATATGTATAGTAACATTATTTATTTCTATTTTATATTGATATTGGTAAAATTTAACCCCATTTTGTTAATTTTATAATAATTATATTTGAACTATTTTCAGTTTTTTAAAATTTAAAATGATATAAAAAAAATTTTAAAAATTCGAATATTAAAGTTGGAGCCCACACCTAGAGTTAAGTCTGTGACACTTGATGGTACTATTCAGTATTGAAGGGGTTCATTGAAGTGGCTAAACAAAAGTAAGGAAGGAAAAAAAAATTATATTGTCGTGAAGAAAACTTTATAAAAATTAGAAACTTTAAAATTTGAAAATTAAAATTTGAAAACTTAATTTAAATTAGAAAAATTATTAAAAATAAAAGAAATTTATTTTTTAAATTTTGAGTATACTTAATTTTTTTTTTTTCAATAAATTGAATCAATTTTTGAAAAAAATTTTAAAAAAAAAAATAAAAATCTTATAAAATTATTTTAAAAAAAATTTTAAATGTATATAATATAAATACTGCTATAATAAATAAAATATATCTAAAAAATGGATAAATTGTTTTTTTCGGTTTGGAGAAATGTATTTTTAAGAAATGAAATATCAAATCATTTAGAATTATTTATTAATGAAAATCATACTTTCGATTCTATCGAAGAATATACAACTCACCCAAAAAAATTTTATTTTACAAGTGTTACATTAAATATCACAGAAAAATTAAATAGAAATGTTTTATCAAATTCAATAGAGTCCTTAACATTTGGCGATGGCTTTAACCATGAAATAGAAGAAGGTTCATTACCAGCTTCAATTAGAGTATTAAGTTTGGGTGGTTTCGATAAACCACTTAAACCAGGTGATATTCCTTTATCGGTTAAATCTCTATTACTTAATGGATTCAACCAACCACTTAAAGAAGGAGACATACCATCATCAGTCGAATTTTTATATTTTGGTAATGGGTTCAATTGTACACTCACACCAGGAGTAATACCATCCTCAGTTCAAGTATTAATTTTTCTTAATTTCAACCAGCCTCTTGAAGTAGGCGATATACCATCTTCAGTTAAAGCCCTATCGCTTGGTTCTTCTTTTAATCACCCACTTGGGGAAGGAGTATTACCATCTTCAATCAAAACATTGGCTTTGAGTGAAGTTATGCAGGTAACACCGGAATCTATTGTTATACCACCTTCAGTTACAGCTTTAACATATTCTATCAACAGTGAACTCAATGCCGGCAATATACCACCAACTGTTAATATTTTAGAATTTGGTAATTCTTTCAATCAGCCTCTTAAACAAGGTGATATACCATCCTCTGTTGAGGAAATAATATTTGGAGATAACTTCAATCAGCCACTTAAACAAGGGGATATACCAACCTCCGTTAGAACTTTAACATTCGGTTATTTTTTCTCTCAGACACTTAAAAGTGGTGATATCCCTGCATCTGTAGAAATAATACAGTTTGTTAATCCATCCAGGCTAACTTTTGGTGCTGGTGTTATTCCGGATTCAGTTTTATTAGTAGAATTTGGTCATAATCATAGATCACTTTAGCTAAAAACCCACCATATAAAAAAAAGAAATATTAATATAATAATATAAACAGAACAAGACAAATATAAAATAAGATTTAAAATTTTACAAGTAAAATACCATGTCCATTTTATTACTAATGTCTTGTTTTTTTGATATGATTTATAGTTTATTATTTGGAGAAATATTTATTTTTTTTTTTTTTTTTTTTTTACCCCTATTTTCTACACTTTTTTTTATTATCATTATTAATTATTTTTGGGTCAATATTAATTCATTTATTTTAATATACCAATTGTTTATATACCAATACTACCTGTGCTATTATTTGAACTATTTGTATTTATTACTATTTACCAAATAATGAACAAAGATACAAATATTAGAACATCAAGTGGTTCAGGTGAATATATTTGGTTTAGGAATACATCCATTGTTGATGTCGATTCTAAGGTGTTATTATTAGCCAAACTACACCAGGCCAGGCCAAGCCGAAGTCTTTGTTGTGAAAAAAACTAACATATATAATTTTGCTAGATCTGTTGTGATTGCTCAAGAACCAAATTGTTTTCTCATCATCTTAAGTATTGTTGAAAAAAAAAAAAAAATAAAAAAAAAAAAAATAACTGTATAAATTTAATAAAAAAAAAATTAAATTAAAAGGGGTATTTTTTTTTTATTATATATTTTTATTTTAGTTTTGATCAAATTGGGTGTATTATTATGGATAGTTATAAATTAAAAAAAAAATATTTTATTTTTTTATTTAAAAAAAAAAAAAAAAAAAATTTTAAAAATTTAAAAAAAAAAATTTTAAAAACGAAAAAAAAAAAAAAAAAAACGAATAGATTAATTCATTTTTTTTTTTTTTGTATTATAAAAATAGTAATTAATAACTTTAAATAAATAATATTAAATATTTAAAATATATATATAAAGAGAAAAATGGTTGAAAAAAAAGTAAACAATAAAGAGGAATCAAAAGTTAAAGTTAAATTTATTACAAACGATCCAAATATTAGAGTAACAGATACACCAATTGCCGTACCAGTACGTTTAGCACGTTTAGGGCTTTCAGAAGTTATTCATCATTTAAGAGAAGATATTGAAGAAAATTCAAAACCATTTGATTTTCTTATTAATGGTAAATTTATTAGAACAACATTAGATACACACATTAAAAATAATAGTTTAAGCGAAGTAAGTATAATTAATAAATATAATTTGGTGTATGGCATAAACTAATGTTATTGTTATTGTTATTGTTATTTTTTTAGGAAGATATAATTACAATTGAATATTTAGAAGCAATTACAGAACCAAAGAGAGAAAAAGAATGTCAACATGATGACTGGGTTTCAAGTGTTCATGGTGGTAATTTTGGATTAATAGTTAGTGGTTCATATGATTTAGGTGTTAGAGTATGGGATTCAGAAGGTAATTTAATTTCAACAGGTACTGGACATTTAGCAGGTGTTAAATGTGTATCATGGATCAATGATAAAGATAATAGTAATTTAAGTTTTGTATCAGCATCATTAGATAAAACATTAAGAGTTTGGAATTTCAATAAAGAACAATCAGAAATTAAAGCATTAGCAGTACTTAAAGAACATACTGGTTCAGTTGAGTCAGTCGATGTTTCACCAGATCAAACACGTATTGTTAGTGGTTCAATGGATGGCACTATTAAATTATGGAGCATTAAAAATATACCAAATACTCCAGCTGCCGCACCATCCAATTCAAGTCTTAAAAAACGTAAAACTACCACCGCACCAGAAACCATTCACGAAATTACCGAGTCAATTCAATCAGTCTCTGTACCAAATTGTCAAGGTATTACCACCGTCAACTGGGAAACTCAATTCCAATTACTTTCAGGTTCAATGGACCATAATATCAAATTATGGGATGTCAACACTTTAACTCAAACTGAATCAATTCACACCAGTTCATCATTAACCGATATTAGTTATACTGTAGAGTCTGGACTTATAGCATCTGCACACAAAGATAAAACAATTCGTATTTGGGATCCAAGAGAAAGTGACCAAACTAAAGCTCAAATTCAATCATTATTTTCACATAAAACTTGGGTAACCAGTGTCTGTTGGAAACCAAACTCAAAACATCACCTTTGCTCAACTTCACACGATGGTACTATTAAATATTGGGATATTCGTACCAAAATTCCATTCTATACAATTGATAATTTAGAAAAAACAAATGAAAAAGTTTTAACCTCATCTTGGATTAATAATAATAATAACGATAACTATTCAATTGTTTCCGGTGGTACAGATTCTAAATTAAGAATTCATTATAACGATAATAATAATTAATAAAAAAAATAAAATAAAATAAAAAAAAAATAAAAAAAATAAAATAAAATAAAATAAATTATTAAAAAAAAAAAATATACTTTTGTTAATTTATTTATCTATTTTTACACAAATATAAATATCTGAAGTAATTTATAAATGTGTGTGTTTGTGTGTGTATGAAATTTTTATTTATTTTTTTAAAATTTTTTTTTATTTTTTTTTTATTTTTTAAATTTCATTAATTTCATTTTTTTATTTTTTATTTTCATAGCACCAACACCAGCACCAACTATTAAAAAAATATAATGCTTAAAAATATTATAGGTTTTAGAAATATTTATTTTTTATCAAATAAAAACAATAACTTTTATAATAATAATAAAGTTTGTTTTAGTAGTAAGATATATACTAAAACTGGGGACAAGGGTACATCAGCATTATTTAATGGTGAAAGAAGATCGAAGTGCAACCCAATATTCAATGTTTTAGGCTCAGTTGATGAACTATCAAGTCATTTAGGTGTTGCAAAAGAACAATTAGTATGTTTAAAAACTGAAATTCAATCAGTCGATAAAGATAGAACCAATACCATTCATAAAGTAATTGAAGAAATAGAAAGCATTCAATGTTTATTATTAGATGTAGGATCCAATGTAGCAACACCTGCAACGACATCATCTGAGCAACATTTAATGAGAGCAAAGTTCTCAGACGACCATACAACCCAATTAGAAAATTGGATTGATGAACATACTCTTCATTTACAACCATTAAAAAATTTTATTTTACCTGGTGGTGGTCTAAGTGCTTCTCAACTTCAAGTTTGTAGATCGGTTTGTAGACGTTCAGAACGTGAATTGGTATTAATGCGTGAACAACTTGGTGAAGATTCAGTTAATCCATCCGTTATGCATTTCTTAAATCGTTTATCAGATTATTTATTTACAGTTGCAAGATTATCAACACATATTCAAAAAGTTGAAGAATCAGTTTATAAAAGAATTACAACACCAAATGAAAATAATAATAATAATAATAGTAATAATATTAACACCGATAAATTCCAACGACATTTAGAGAAACATCCAACAAAAGAAATTAAATAATTTTATTTCTTTTATTTTTTCGTTTATTATAGTTGATACAACTTTGTTTTTTTTCTTTTTAATACAAGTACAAATAATCTATTTTTTTTTTGTTTTTTCTTTTTTTTTTTTTTATAAAAATTTCTTTCTGTTTATTTCCCTTCCTCTTCACTCCTTCCATCTCTTCTTCCTTCTTCCTTCCACCTTTTCTTTTTTATTTATACATAAAATAAAATAAGTTTAATCATCTTCCCTATTTTTATTGAAAAAGAGAATATTATAAATGGCACCAGCAAAAGATAGTACAAAGGCAGCAATCATATAAATCCATCCATCTCCATAACCTAAAACAAAAAATAAATAATATTTTAAAATTAATAAAGGCTTTTCCTTTCTTTTTTATTATATATAAAAATATTAATATTTACCCCATTCAGAATAGTCATTTTCACCCACGAAAGAGGAGGACCATAATCCTTTTAATGCACCAGAGTCACAATTATTCACCTTTGATTGTAAACATGCTTTATGTAATGAGCTCTTGAAACCAGTAAAAATAGATAATGAAAGCATTGTAAATATTAATACTATTATACCTAAAAATCTTCCAATATTACTAGTTTTTCCTATATAGTTTTGTAAAGTAAAAAAAAATATTAATAATTTTGTAAAGTAAAAAAAAACATTAAAAATATTATATTTACCAATTACATCCAAAACGCAAAGTGCAAATTGAACCATACAAATAACCCATGAAATAATGGCAAAACCAACTGAAGCACTTAAAAACTCGTTATATCTGACTTCTCCAATACCAAATTGTTTGAAAAACTTTATTGTATCTAAATTGCTATTTGCAGTGCTGTTGTGGTAATCGTGTGTTTTGACTTTTCCAATACCAAATGAATATTTAACTGTATTATATTCATCAATGGGTTGAGTAATTTCGAAATAATACCATGTTTTAAAAAATGATAATAAAATTAAAATCCATGCTACTAAAAAAATAATAGCTGAAACTACACTATAAAACTTCATTCCTAAAAAAAATAATTTTAAAAAATAATAAATAAAATATCTGGTTTATTTATAGAATTTCAAAATTTAATAAAAATAAAAAATTTAAATTTTTTTGTGGGTTTGAAAAAAAAAAAAAATAAAAAAAAAATGATGATGGATTAAATAATAAACAAATAAAAAAAATTATTTAAATATAATAAATAAATAAATAAATGAATATTTTATAATTAAATAAAAAAAAAATAAAAAAAAATATTAAGTTATTTATTAAATAAAAAAAAAAAAATTGATTGAAAAAAAAAAAATATTTTTGTTTTTTTTTTTTTAAAAAAATAATAAAAAATAAAAAATATAAAAAAAATCACCGTTGGTGATATTGTGTGTGTGATTTTTAATTTTAAACCCACTGTGTGTGTGTTTAACAATAAACATTCAAAAATCGTAATGTTTGTAAGATTGAGAAGTATTTTAATTCAATAATAATAATTATAATAATAATTATGATAATGATAGTGTTTGTGTTTTTTTTTTTAATTTAAATTTAGAAGCGTGTGAGTTTTTTTTTGAAGCTCCACTTACAGACTCCCAAACAAGCTTATGAGAATTAGTTTGTAGATACCAATATTTAATTTTAATATATATAACACATTACGTGCGATATTTTTGTGGGTGTTTGAATAATTTAAAAAATTAAAAAAATAAAATTAAATTATATTCATTAATTATTTTTATGAATTTTATGTTTTTGTGTGTGTCTATATATATATACATAAAAATATATATTATTTATTTTATTTTTAGGTTTTGATTTAAAAACCAAATATTTTTTTTTGATGATTGATTAATTGATTTTTTTTTTTTTTAATATTTTTTCATGATTTTAAAAAAGATGAGCGTGGGGTTATAAATTGAATCTTGAAATCTTTAAATGATTTTTTATTTTACAAACTTTTTAAAAAATCATTTAAAAAAAAGTTTTTTTTTTTTTTTTTTTTTCAACCAAAAATATTGGGCTATCACCCACATCTACTGTTTTTTTAATTTTTTACATTTTATTAATATTTTATAGTTAGTCATCAATCATTTTATTATTAGATTCAAACTATTATAATTTGAAAAAAAAAAAAATTGTTTTTTTTTCTGCACAGCCATTTTTTTTAAAAAATAAAAGTATCAAAAGAAACATAATTATATTTTCTTTTTTTTTTTTTTATTTATTTATTTTTTAATTTTATTTTTACTAAAATAATATTATACAGTTTTAATTAAATTTCTTAAGCGGTTGATTTATTGAAAAAGAAAACGTTATAGATTGATGTGAATAATGCGAAAATACAACTAGCCAATACAGAATTCCATCCAATACCACTTCCCCATCTTGAAGAATCATTCTTACCAATGAAAGATTCAGAATAGACACCATAGTTTGCAACATTACAATTACTATAAACCTTTTTACAATCTTCATTAAGAATTGGTTTGAATCTTACATAAACAATGAATGAAATAAGAGTGAGAGCAAAAACAACAAAACCAAGGAATCTACCAACTATTGGAACGAAATTTTTACCTATATTAAAAAAAAAAAAAATTAATATAAATTTTGAAACATTGTATAACCAATATAATATTATTTACCCAAAGTATCCATAATTTGGAGGCCTATTTGAACAGTGCAGACAATCCAGGCGATAATTGCCATTGCAAAACTAGCGTTAATGAATGGTTTGAAAGAAAAGTTGATTTCTAATCCATTGGATGCAGAGAGAATTCCTTGAAAATCTTTGTAACTAACATTTCCATCCTCTATACCATAATTCGAAATCTTTACTTTGGTTGGGTAAAATGAAAACATTCTAACCATATCTCCATCTCTATTTTTAGTGTCAACATGGTACCATCCAGCTAAAATAAGTATTAATAAAATAAATAAAAAAAAAAATAAAAAAAAAATAAATAAAATTAATAAATAAAATTAATAAATAAAAAAAATAAATAAAAAAATAAAATAAAAATAAAAAATAAAAATAGAAATACAATAATTAGATATTTTATTATTGTTTTATTTTTTTAAAAATAATTAAACATACTTGCAAAAGAGACAACTAGTAAAGACCAAACAAGAAGGAATAATATTGTTGAGGCTGCTGAAAATAAACGCATTTTTTGTTATACAATTTTTTTTTTATTATCTAAAAATAATTTTTTTTTTTTTGTTGGTATAAAAAATGTTTTGAAAAAAAAAAAAAAAAAAAAAAAAAAAACCAAAAAAAAAAAACAAACTCCCAAATTTTATTTTTTTAAAAAATTGTTTCCTTTGGACCCGATTTTTTTTTTAAGGTTTTTTTTATTTTTCCTTGGGGTTAGTTTTTTTTTTTAATTGGGTTTTAAAAAAAAATCCTTTTTGGGAATTCCCCCCCAAAAGTTGGGTATTTTGGAACAAGGGGGGTTTTTTTTTTTTTGTGAATAAAATTTGAATATTTAAAATTTTTTTTAAATTTGTATAGTGGTATTCTTTTTTTTTTTATATTTTTTTGGGTTTTATAATGTTTATATATAAATCATGTTCAAACTAATGATAAATTAAAATAAATCTAAAAATTAATAGAAAAAATTCACAAACAACATATTTATTATTCAAATAATTAAATTGGAATATAATTATAAAAAGATATAAACAAACCTAATTTTATAAATACTTCCAACCATCAAATAAATATATTAATTAATTAAATATTCAAATATGTATTTAAAAAAAAAAAATAAAAAAAAAATAATTTTAAATAAAAAAAAAAAAAAAAATATTTTTTTTTAAATTTTTTTTTTTTTTTTTTTTTTTTTTATTATTTTTTTAAATTTTTTTTTTTTTTATAAAATTTTTTTTTTCATTAAAAAACTTCATATCACATAAATAGATACACAATTTATTGAATCATAAAGAACAAAGAACTTTATTTTTCATTTTCTATTTAAAAATCATAATCTTCATTTAACCATTTTGTTAATAATTAATAAAAATTTAAATATATATTTTATTTATAAAACCGAGTTTGAGAACATAATTTTTTAAATTAAAATTTAATATGTAAGTATAAAGTTTTTTTATTTTTGATTATAATAATATTTTATATTGTTGTTATCTTTATTGTTGGTTTTTATTATCTATATTTGTTATTATTTAAATTAAAATTTAAATTAATTTAAATAAAATAAAATTTTAAAATTTTTTAAAATTTAAAAAATAATAATAATAATAATAAAAACCCACACACAAATAAAAACAAAAAAAATTACATATCATTAATATCCTTTTTTTAAAAAATAGAGTTTCTCGAGAAATTATAATTTTAATCAATTTAATAAAATAACTATATTTATATTGTATATAAATATCCTTCAAACATTAATTCTTTAATTATAGTTATTTTTTCCCAAATCCCAAAACCAAATATACTATTTATTTTTTTAATTCTATGTATCAAAAATTCAAATCACCATTAATAAATAATGAAGTCATCACCATCAACGAACTCGCCATTGGCTACCAATCCTAAACTTAAAAGTAAGTTATAATAATAATAATAATAATAATAATAATAAATAGGTTTTAGGTTTACAAACGAAGAATTAATTATTAACATCGACCACCATTATTTTAGAAACAAATAAAATTTCTACACCTGTCACATCAAAATCAACTATTGTACCTATAAATCTTGGGAGTGAAAAAAGTGAAAAAAATTTAGTTAGTAATCATGGAGTATATAGTAGTGCTGTTTTACCTGCAGGACAACCAACTATACCTATAGTTTCAACAAATAGTGTTTGGGGTGGAGCAAAACCAGCCACACCAACTACTTCATCACCCAATACTACCACCACCACTACAACAACAACAACAACCACACCCGCAAATATAAATACACCTACACCTACACCAACACCCACATCAACAACTCCTTCATCTACCACTCCTTCATCGACAACCCCATCAGCAACCACAACAATTAATTCATCTATACCAACTACAGCAGCAGCTATTTTGAATAGTATAGGTTCAAATACTCAATCAACACAAACTACAGCAGCAGCAACAGCAACAACAGCAGTTAGTACACCAAGCAATAGTGGCAATTCTATTAGTGGTAATAGTTCAAATATCCACCCAGCTTCAAATACAACTACAGCATCAGCATCAACAACACCAACAACAGCATCATCATCATTGTCATCATCGAACCTTTTACATAACCATCCCTCATTAATTAATTCCACTTCATCACCATTAGGTGGATCAACTTATTCATCATCATCCTCATCAATTTCTTCATCAACAGAAAATTTAACAAACTTAACTCCAACCCTTGTAGATAATATAAATAATAATAATAATAATAATAATAATAATAATAATAATATAAATAATAATAGTAATTTAACATCAAACACTACTGTTACTGATTCAGCACCAAGTACAGTACCACCTGTAAAGAAAAAAGATATTGTTCAACCTCCATCCCCACCAACTTTTTCAACTATAAATAAAAATAATTATCCACCTCTTAAAAATAACAATTTAAATAATAGCAATGGTGATATAAATAAACCAATACCACCACAACAGCATTCACCATCACAGCAAACAAACACATCTTACTCATCAAATATAAATAATAATAGTGGAAATCAACAACCTTATAAGTCTCCAGCACCACAAATACCACAAATGTCTCAACCATCTCAACCATCTCAAACACAACAACCATCAAAACCATTACAAACACCACAACCATCAAAACCATTACAAACACCACAAACACAACAACCATCAAAACCATACAAACATCA
>NW_003519351.1:130055-131553 GCF_000190715.1 Dictyostelium purpureum
AATTCGTTTAAACTTGAAAGATATAATGAACAAGAAAAAACAAAGAAAAGAAAATGCCAAAAAGAAACTTAGAGAACTAGAAGAGCAATTAGAAAAAGAAAAGCAAGAAAAAGAACGTTTAGAAAAAGAGCGATTAGAAAAAGAGCGTTTGGAAAAAGAAAGACTAGAAAAAGAACAACAAGAAAAGGAACGCCAAGAAAGACATCAACAAGCTCAACAAAAAGACTATAATAAATCATACTTTAATAGGGGACAACAACCACCACCACAACAACAACAGGGTTATAACTCAAGAGATGGTAGAGGTCAGCAAATACCTGGCTATAATAGAAATGATTCATTCGAAAGAGATAATAGAAATCAACAGCCAACTCATAACCGTCAATATAGTGGTGACCAAAGACAACCATATAACTACAATAGAAATGATAACAGAGGTGATTTTAGAAATGATACTAGAAGTGATGTTAGAGTAGAAAACAGAAACTCCGATTTTAGAAATGACTCAAGAGATAACAGAAATGTCGATATGAGAGACACTAGAAATGTTGATTTTAGAGATAATAGAGATAATAGGGATAATAGGGATAATAGAGATAATAGAGACAACAGAGATAACAGAGATAATAGAAATATTGTTGACTCTAGAGAAAATAAAACCATTGTAGACCCAAGAGATAATAGAAATATTGATTCTAGAGAAAGTGAACAACACCAAACATCTCATAGCCATCATCACCAACACCCACAACAATCACAATCACAACAACATGGTTATAATCAACACCACACACAACATAATCAATATCATCAACATTCACATGGCGGTCATTCACATGGTGGTCATCCACACAGCCATGGTCAATATCAAACTGGAAGTGGTTTCCAAAATAGATATAATGAAAACGATGGTAGATGGACCCCACATGAAAAAAATACACAAGAACATAGACAATATAATAATCAATATCAACCACCATCGTTCAACAGACACCCATCATCTGAAAATATTCCAAAAGCAATTTTATCAAGATCAAATAGTAAAGATGAATATCTTCACTTGAAAGGTCCACAAATAAATAGCAGGGATAGTAGGGATACTAGAGATAATAGAAATTCATCCGAAAGACCACCATCAGAAAGATCTTCTTTAGAAAGACCACAGATTGAAAGACAAAATTCAAACCCATCATTATATAAAGAAAAGTCTTCAGAGAGACTTCAATATAAACAAAAACAACATCACCATCAACAACCACACCACCATCAACAAAATCCACCACAAGAATCACCAAAACAACCATTATCACCAAAACAACCTCAAGCCCCTGTATTATCTGAACCTGTAAAACCAACTACGATTAACACTATTGAACAAGCCTCATTACCAGATCAACAAAATCACAACCACAACATCACACAACCACAACAATCACAACCACAACAAGAATCACAAAATTCTGAATCTACATCAAAAGATATATCACCCCCTTCAAAT
>NW_003519351.1:132360-162200 GCF_000190715.1 Dictyostelium purpureum
ACCACAACAACAACTACCACTTTAACAACAACAACGACCTGACAACAACAACAGCAACAACAACAAACACAGCAGCAATCACAACCAAATACTCCACAAGACTCACCTGCCTCTTCTACACCAAAGCAACCAGAGGTTGTCCCATGGGCCAATCCAATCAACTGGAATGAGATTCAACAAAGTCAAGAGCCACACCCAAAAACTTCCTCACAATCCCAACAAACTCAAACCGAATCATCCCAACCACAACAATCACCTCAAGCCCAAACCCAACAATCTCAACAAACCCAACAAACTCCAACCCAACAATCTCAACAAACCCAAACCCAACAAACTCAACAACCCCAAACTCAACAACCTCAAACCCAACAACCTCAAACTCAACAACCACAACCAACAAAAGAAAATCGTGGAAATAAATTAAATAATAGTAGTGGAAATATTAAATCAAATAGAAGACAAGGAGGTGAAAATGATCATTATAAAAGAAAAAGTATTAATAATAATATGAATAATAATAATATAAATAATATAAATAATAATAATATAAATAATAATATAAATAATCAAAATGATCAAAAGAAAAAAATGTACGTAGTAAAAGGTCAAAACGATAATATTTCTAAATAAAATTAAATATTTTATATAATTAAAAAAAAAAAAAATTTTAAATCTGTTTCTAAAATATATTTTTTAAAAATAAAATTAAAAAATATTTTATTTTTTTTTAATTTTATTTTTTTATTTTTTTTATTTTTTTGTAATTTTAAAAACTTTACCGAATTCATTTTCATTTTTTTGTTTAATTATTGCATTTGTTTAAATATACTAAAAATAAAATACCTTTTTAAAATGGAGCCAACTCAACAAGACACTTTTGAAATTAAACCAGCCACAAGAGAAGATATGAAGAAAGTATTCGATTTGATTCTCGAATTAGCAGAATACGAAAAATTAAAACATGAAGTTGTTGGTGACTACAAAGATATGGAAAAAGCATGTTTTGATGAAAAAGTCATTACAATTTATTGTGCTTGGTTAAACGAAAAAATTATTGGTTATACTTTATCATTTTTAAATTATAGGTAAGTTTATAGTTTTTTTTTAAAAAATAAAAAAACAGTATCTAATTTTTTTCATTTTAAAAGTACATTTTTATGTAAATGTGGTATTTATTTAGAAGATTTATATGTTCAACCAGAATATAGAGGTCGTGGTTATGGAAAGAAAATGCTTTTAAATTTAGTTAAAATTGCCTATGATAAAGGTTATGGAAGAGTAGAATGGGCTTGTCTTAATTGGAATCAAAGTTCAAAAGACTTTTATGAAAGTTTAGGCGCTAAACCAATGAATGAATGGACCACTTATAGATTAGGTGACGAAACTTTAAAAAATTGCGCAGAAAAGTACAATAAATTATATAGCAATTAAATAATAAAGAATAAAAAAATTGTAATTAAAGAAATACTTAAAAAGAGTAATAAAATGGTTATTAATTCTTTTATTTATTAATTTTTTTATATTGATTTATTGATTTATTGATTTATATTGAATAGTCTATTGTATTGAGCATTATATATTCTGATTTTTCTTTAAAAATAAATCTTTGATTATATTTTATATATACTATTATTCCTATTGCTAAAAGAATAGTTGGGGTTAATATAATAAATAAGTTCCTCCAAATATGACTTTTTTGTTTGTATTGACCTATATCATTATAATGCGATAACTCTAAAGGTATAGCTGAGAAATCGTATTGGTAATATATTGAAATATTATTTTTATCATAAGTAAAATGGTTATTGTAATTATATACCTTTAAATTATTATTATTATTGTTATTATTATTTAAATTTATAATGAATGATTTAATTTCTAATGGGTAAAAATGATTTGTATTATTTTGATATGTTTTTTTGTAAATATATTCAGATTGGCCCGAGTAGATTGGAAAATTATTATCTTTAAAATTATTTTTTGAAATATTTAAAAAATTATCTTTTGATATTTCTAAAAATGATAACCCTGTTTCAACTAAATGGTTTGGGTTAACTTTTATATAATTTAAATATGTAGAGTGATTGTTATTGTTATTATCTTGATTAATTTTTAATAGTCTAAGACCAATTCTATTGTTTGAATATGTTTTTAATGATTGTAAGTGAATATTATCTGGTAAATCTTTTAATATAAATTGTGATTGGTGTTGAATAGGGTTATTTTTTAATTGTTTTATATTTGATATTTTTTTAATCAAATAAATTGGGTTGTGATCTATTTGTAATGATAGTTTCTTTTCATGTTGTTTTTGGTTTTCAATAGTGTCGAAATTAAAATATATTTTACCATCAATCCTTGATATATCCTTTGAGGGCCATTGAACACCTTTCCAATCATCATTTTCCATTGTTCTATGAAGCATTATTTCGATTTCACCTTTTGAAGGATATGTTACACCTACGGAACGGTCTACATAAAGAGTATATTGTTCATCTTTTAATTTATCTTTGATATTTACATAGTGGAGAGTGGGGTAATAGTTAGAAGATGTTGAACCTTCTCGGTAAACTCTTTTTCTTGTTTCTAAACCATTGTCTGTATAGAATTCATTGTTATTACTTGAAAATGACTTTACCTTATATCTAATAATTTTTTCTTTATTCATTTCACCAGTAAAAGAATAGCTAGTTTCTAAATATTTTTCTGTTATCAAAGATAGTTCATTGAGGTTTGGATTATTGTATATTCTTTGATTAACCATAGAAATTGTACCACAATCACCAGAGTCAAATACCATGGTAAGCTGATTAACAAGAGATCCTTCATAGAGTATAAAATAGCTTGGCTTCTTCAAAGTATTTTCTATAGTACCAGCATTGAAAATATATGGTCCACTTTCTTTTGATTGGTATTGGTAAAATGCTTGATTAATTAAAGTCATTTTGTTTGATTTAATGTTTTTAATTGATTTTAAATATCCATTCCTCGAAAATTCATATTCTATTTCTTTGGTCTTGAAAACTAAATTATTTGGGAAGTATATTATTTTACCATGTACTATTTGATTGCTGTTACTTTTATTTTCATTTAAGCTTAAATAATATGTTGAATATCCCATTGGTGGTATTTCTATAATTGCAAATAATAAATACAAATCGTCGTTTTCAAAACATCTATTTTTATAATTTAAAGAAACTATTTGAATATCTGATATTATTGATAGGTTTGAGTTTAATAGTGAAATTTGAGAAAGGGCTATGGTATTATTTGTTTTTATTTTTATTGAAATATGCTGTTTAACTGACCACCCTAGAGAATTGAAAAATACCACTGAATAGTATTCATCTTTTAAATCGTCTAAATCAATTATATTTTGATATTGCAATGGTTCACTATTTGAAATGTTGTTTAATAAGTTGTAAGAATTTGAAATTATATTATATGAGCTAATTCTTGCTTTTTCCAATTTTAAAAAAAAATCAAACAAAACATAGCTTCTCGAAGTTCCAGTTATTGTATCATGGTGTTGAGCATCTGATAATACATTTCTATTTTCATTCAAGTCTTGATACAAACTATTTGACACAGTAATATTGTTTTTGATATTTAATATTGAAAACATTGAGTCTGATATTCGTATTAAATTACCAACATCTCTTATTTGTCTTTTTAAAGTTGGTCTTGTTGTATAATATCCAGTCCAGTATTCCTTTTCAGATGTTGCATAAGGGAAAAAATCTTTGTTAAATACATTTAGTTTGATGTTTTCAGATTCAATATCTTTTTTTAGTTGTTCAAAATATTCCGAGAGTGTTGCATATTTTATTTCTTTTATTCCATATTCCTCCTTTCTTTCTTTGATATAAGATAACCATTCATCAGAAGCTGAAAAATCCTTTTTTGCATTATAATGAGTAAAATCGTCGCCAATTTGTAATAGTATAGTTTTTGAAATTCTTGTTTTTGATATTTGTTCCAAATACTCTAAATATTTCTTTACCCTTTGGGAAATTGGATATTTGTTTTTTGGATTCAACATTTCGGGATAGTCATAATGATTGTCTAGTGTCGAAATTAACAATTCAGAATCGGTGTCTAATGTTTCTGAGCCTTTCCATAAAAATTCCATTTCTCTCTTTTTCTTCATGTAGTTTTTTACATTATAAGATATTCTATTTATAATTAGGCCCTTTATCCCCATTCTTGAAAACAATGTAGGAGTTAAAGATGAATAACCAAATGGGTCAATTTGCCACCCATATTGAACTGTAACATTAAAAGTATCTTTTATCCACATATGACCCTGTGTCATTTGATCTATAACATCATCTAAACTTACAGTTGCTTCGTCACTTTGAACCCACCCACCAGTTAAAAATTCAAATTGTTTGTTTAAAACCAATTGCTTTACAATTTCTTGTGTTGAATTATCTTGATTGATATACCATTCATAGAAAAACCCTATTTCTGCCCAGTTAAATTTCTTTTCTGGATCATTCTTTAATTCTTTAATAACACTTGTTAAAATATACTGCACTGTACCATTATAATATTCCTTTAATATTTTTATTAATATTTTTTTTATTTTTTTATTAATTTTTTATTACATACCTCTTTTGTTTTTAACCAACTATTATCACAATGACTATGCGGTATTATAAATATTTTATATCCTTCTTCTTTTATTTTTGTTATTTTGAAATTATTAATTTTATCATCACTACTATTATTAATGATATATGAATTTATAGAAAAAAAAAGTTTAATAAAAATTAAAATAAACAAGACTCTACCTAATTTCATTTATATATTATAATAAAAATATTATTATAATTATTTTATTTTTATTTATAACAACTATAATTATAAAAAAAAAAAAAAAAAGAGTCGATAGATACTATTTTAAAATTATTTAAATAAAAAAAATAAAAAAATTTTAAAATAAACCACAGATAAAAAATGTGGGGGAGGGGGAATTTACTGATATATATATAATTAGTTAATTTTTTTGAAGAAAGATATTTATTTAATAGTTATAATAATCTATTTAAAATATTATTTATAATTAAATAATAATATAAAAAATAAATGTGGAAAAAAAAAAATTTAATAAAAATTTTTAATTAATAAATGAACTATTAATACACTAAAAATAAATAAAACGAAAAATAATTCTAATAAATATAAGAGTAATCTTATATTACCAAAATAATTTGATCCTTTGTTTTTCGTAATAATAATTATATATTTACCATTATCATCATAAGATGCAAGTGAAATTGGATATATTGAAAAATCATATGGATAACGACTATCTTCAACTAATTTATCAACGACCACTGAATTAAAAATTATATTATTGTCATTATAAATATTATTATTATTATTATTTAAATCAATAAAATAAGATTTAATTTCCAATGGATTGATTTTAATATTATTGTTATTATTGTTATTGTTATTATTACTTTTTTTAAAGATATATTCAGATTCCCCTGATTTTATTGGGAAGTTATTATCTTTTTTGGTTTTGAAATCTAAATTAAAAAAAAAAAATATTAATATTAATTATTTAAAAATTAAAAATAAATTAACCAATTTTACCATTAATGAAATTATTATTTGAATAGTCCATAAATGATAAACCTTTTTCTTTAAAAGTACGAGTTTTAAACAAACTAAATAAGTCGATATTTAATGGTTGTTGTGATTGTTCCGAATCATCATTGACTTTGAAATTAAATAATCTTAAACCAACTCTATTATTGGAATAGGTTTTTAGTGATTGTAAGTGAATGTTATCTGGTAAATCTTTTGCAAGTGGTGAAAATTCTGAATTGTAATTTGAACGATATGATTGTAAATTTGAAATCTTTTTAGCCATATACATGACTGGGTGATTGATTTCCAATGAGATTCTTTTTTCATTTTGTTTTTGGTTGTCAATAGAATCAAAATTAAAATAAAATTTGCCATCGCTTCTAGATGAATCTCTTGAGGCCCATCCAAGACCCTTTTGGTCATCAAACTCGATGGTACGATGGAACATAATTTCAATATCACCACCGGTTGAAGTTACACCTACTGAACGATCGACATAAACTGTAAATTGTTGGTTTTTATCTTGATCCTTAATGTTTACATAGTGTAGGGTTGGATAATAGTTTGATGTGACAGAGCTTTTTTGGTGGATTCTCTTTCTTGTTTCTAAACCATTATCTGTAAAGAATTCATCATTTCTATTGGAAACAGACTCTACTTTATAATGAATTGTTCTTTCTTTATTCATTTCACCTATAATTGAATAACCAGTTTCTAAATAATTCTCAGTGGGTAAAAACGATGCATCTTTAGTTGGACACTTGTAGATTCTTTGAGTAACCATGGAAGTTTCATTACAATCCATAACATCGGTTGAGTTTTTGTTGTAAATAATTGTTAATTGCGATACCAATGGTCCATCATAAAAAATGATTCTGCTGGGTGATTCCAAGTACTCATCGATGGGACCAGCGTTGAAAATATAAGTTCCACCTCTTTGGGTATGGTATTCTCTAAAATATTGATTTACTTTTTTAAGGGTACCAGATTTTTTATCTAAAATAGTTTCTAAATGACCATTTTTTTTGAATGTAATGGTATATCTATCAGTTTCGAATGTTGGGACATTTGAATTGGTATCTAAAACCCTTCCAATTGATAATGAGTCAGTTTGTTTGGATGGATCCTCTTCAAAATTTAGCGTATAGGTGTTCAAACCCAATGCAGGAATGCTGACTATTGCAAATAGGATGTACTCGTCTAGTTGATATTGACACTCGTTGTTCAAGTCATTTAGTGGTATAATTTGAATTGGAATTGATTTGTTTGAGGCTAAATCATACATTTTAAGAGAGTTGACTTGATCTTTGTTTGCTTTGATTCTAATGGAAGCATGCTTTTTAGTGGACCATCCTAAAGAGTTATGGAAAACAATAGAGTATGCCTCTTGACTGTTTAAAAGAGTGAGATCTACTACATTTTGG
Source organism: Dictyostelium purpureum (assembly GCF_000190715.1). NCBI lineage: Eukaryota > Evosea > Eumycetozoa > Dictyosteliales > Dictyosteliaceae > Dictyostelium > Dictyostelium purpureum. Next base: position 139,389 of record NW_003519351.1, read on the forward strand.
TATTCAAATGTTTCATTTACTGGAATTTGATTTTTATTTAAGAGATATTCAATTGAATTTGATATAACATTATATGTCTTTACTCTTGAATTTTTTAATCTTTCATAAATATCTTTTAAAACGTAATTTCTTGAAGTACCAGTAACGGTATCGTGGTGTTGTGCCAATGATACTTCGTTTCTAGTAAACTCTAAATAGTCTTGTAATGAATTAAATCTTTTTTGAGCCATTGAATTGGATGAATACTGTGCCTTTGCAAATGTATATAATGATTCAGAGTTTCTTAAAAGATCACTGGTCTCTCTAATTTGTCTTTTTAGTACAGGTCTAGTTGAATAATATCCAGTCCAATATTGATAAAAGCCAGTTGAATATGGGAAAAAGTCTTTATTATATAAATGTAATGCTGTATTTGTGCTAATTAATTTATTTTGTAATGCTTCAAAGTACTCTGATAATGTTGAATACCCAATTTTTTTTAACCCAAACTCTTCCAAATTCTCTTGCATATAATTTATCCATTCATCATTACTTGAAAATTCAAATGATGCTGATACATAGTTAAAATCATCACCTTTTTAAAAAAAATTAAAATTAATAATTTTATATATATGAGTAAATTAAATAATTTAATAATTCAAGTATCTACCTAATGTAATTGGAATTATATTTGTATTACGTGTTCTTGCTATATTTTTTAATTGGTTCGCAAACATTCTGGCTCTATCTTTATAGAAATACATATTGGATGGCTTTATAGCATCAGGGTAACTGTAGTGGCTGTCTAGTGTTGATACTATTAATTCTGAATCTTTATCTAATGTCTCTGAACCTTTCCATAAAAAGTCCATTTGTTGAGTATTTTTCATGTACTGTCTAACTGAATCTGAAACTCTATTAATAATTAAACCTTTGAAACCCATTTTAGAAAACAATGTTGGAGTTAATGATGAATAACCAAATGGGTCAATTTGCCAGCCATAGTGCACAGTTACATTGAAATTATCTTTTAACCACATGTGTCCTTGAGTCATTTGTTCGATTACATCATCTAAATTTGCCGTTGCTTCGTCATTTTGAACCCAACCACCCGAAATAAATTCCAATTGTTTACTAGCTATTAATTTCTTTACAATCTCTTTTGTATATTTATCTTGTTTGTTATACCAATTGCTAAAAAACCCAATTTCAGCCCAATTGAACTTCTTTTCAATATCATTATTTAATTCATTGACAACTCCTGTTAGTATGTTATTTACCTTGAACTCCATATATTCCTATTTTTATATTATTAATATTAAAAAAAGTTAATATATTTAATATTATTTATAAATTTTTTCAACTTACATCAAATGTTTTTAACCACGATGCATCGCAATGAGAGTGGGGTATCAGATGCACCTCTAGTGGCTCATTATTATAAGATAATAGTTTTTTATTTGTTTTAAGATTAATATTATTTAAAAACTGGGCACTATTATCTGTATCAATATCGGGTGCATTATTATTATTATTATTATTATTGTATGTGAAATAATTTATAAAAAATACAATTTTTAAAAAAAATAAAAAAAATAATATTTTTTTTTTCATGTTTTTTTTATTTGGAGGTAATTGTTTTATAAATTATAAAATAAAAAAAAACACAAAAAAAAAAAATAAAAAAATAAGTATTTATAATTATAAATGATAATGAAAAATAATTATTTATTTAATTATAAAAATAAAAAAAAAAAATATAAATTTACCAGTATATTTTTTGTTAAAAAAGAAAATATACCAAATATATATAAAATTAAATATTCTTAGTTCACCCAGTTCACCCAAATTTTATTGTATCGTATAATATGATGTTTTTAAAACATATACATTTCTGTTTTCTTTTTTTTTTTTTTTTTTTTTTTAATTATAAAAATTTAAATAAGATACAATGAAGTGTAGTTTGTGTGTGTTTTTGTATTCATATATCTTTTTATTTATATAAAAACAATAATGTTTTTTTGTAGAATTAAATTGGCACACACAAACCCCCACTCCCACACTCACATAAACATTTATATATATAAAGTTTTTTTTGTAAAACCAAAAATACTAATATGTGTTCGTGTGGGGGATTTTTATTTTTATTGTTGTTATAAAGTACTGATACTATTCAAATATTTTTACCATATAATTTATTTGGTTTTATTGTTTAGAATTTCTATTTTTTTTTTTGTTTTTTTTTATCTCATCTATAATATAATAAGAATATCAATATTAATCAAAGATTTCATTTTTTATTTAATTGTTTTTAGAAAATAATAATAATAAAAATAATAATGTATTGTTATTGTATTTTTTTATTAAGTTAATTCTATTTTTATTATTTTTATTATTTTTATTATTACTTTTATTGTATTTTGTTGTTATTATTTTAATTATTATTTTTTAATCTGATTTATTATTAACTTTCTTTTTGTATGTTAAATAAACTATTAAAACCACAAATATTATAAGGGTAAGTGTTAAAAGATAAAAGTTCTCTTGGGTACTATCGTTTTCGATTTTTAAAGTATTTTCATAAGCTTTAAAATTGTGATCATCTTGAAAATTAATAAAAATGGGTAAAACTGAAAAGTCATATAAAAATCTATTGTTATCATGTTGAAAAATTGAAAAATTTGAATAAACTTCAGTATTGCTTTGTGTAGTGGCACTCTCGATTATAAATGATTTAAATTCTAACTGGTTAATTGCAAATTTATAATTATCTTGTTTAAATATATATCTGTTTTTTGATTTGATAACATTATGATATTCCGATTCACCTGATACTATTGGTAAATAAGCATCTAAAGTTGATGGTAACCCTATAAAAAAATAATATTATTAATATTAAATTTAAATTTTAAAAATTGGTTTTTTTTTTTTATATATTACCCCTATTATGATTTTTTAAATCACTAAATGATAAAGTAGTTTCATTTATACTTGTGATATTTAATGATTCGAACAATTTAAATTCATTTGATTTGCCATTTTTCTGATTATCCATATCATTATTATTAATATTAAACAATCTTAAACCAATTCTATTATTTAAAAAAGTTTTAAATGATTGTAAATGTATATCATCTGGTAATTCTTTTGAAAGTGGACTATAGGATATGATATAGTTCTTTTTATATTTATAAATACTTGATATCTTTTTAACCATATAAAATGGTGGGTGTTCAATTTGAAGTGAAGTTTTCTTTTCGACTTGTTTTTGAGATTGGATAGAATCAAAATTTAAATAAAATTTACCCTCGATTCTAGATTGGTCACTATTTCCCACTGCTCTATGTAACATGATTTCAATTGAACGATTTCCAAAAGTAGCACCGAGTGTTCGATCAACATAAACTGTATACTGTTCATTTTTGTTAAAAGAGGCCTTAATATCATATTCATCTTTTTTGGGAACAAAACTGGTATCTTTGACTTTGATGTAACCTATCACTGGGTAATAGTTTGCTTCAGACGATAGTTTTTTTTCTCTTTGAAAGAATCCTCTATTTGTGTTAATTTCTCTTCTTCTTGCCTCAATACCATTATCAGTGTAAAACTCATTATGTTTCTCTGGAAGTGAATTGATTTCAAATGAAACAACTTTTTCTGTATCTGACTGACCCATGATTGAATAACTTGTTTCTAAAAATCTTTCTGTGGGGTAATAATGCTTGTCCCTTTCAATTGACCTTCTATATGCTCTATGATGTATTATTGAGGTATGGCTACAATTGACCATACTATTATTACCATAAATTAGAGTTATTTGAGTAAACAATGGTCCATCGTAGTGAATAACTTTATCAGGTTTAACCAAGATTTCTTCTTTGTCACCTGATGATTTGAATATATATGTACTACCTTTTGAAGCCTTGTATTGTGAAAAGCTTAGGCTAACATTTTTAATTTCACTTCTATCGCTATTTCTAATAGTTTGTAGTCTACCATATGGATCGAAAGTAAACTCTAATAATGTTGATGAAATTAAAATTTTGGTTGCATTAATTTTTTTTGAAATGATCATTTCAGATGAAAGAATACCCTTCTTTGTATATTGTCTATTAACTTTAAGGAAAAAAGTTTTAATACCTAAAGCAGGTATATTAATAATGGAATAAATTGAATAGTCATTGGATGATGATGTAAAACAAGTAAGACCTTTTGGCTGAATCTTTATAGCTTGAATTATTACTGGATTCATAGATATAGAATCTATTAACTGTAACCCATCAATTAAGGTTCGATTAGACGATCTTACTCTAATTGAAACATGTTGGTCAGAGTCCCAGCTTAGTGAGTTATGAAATACTATTGAATATAATTCATCATATTCTAAAGAGTCAATATCGACTACATTTTCATATTTGAATGGGGCCATTGCTTTACTTGAACCATTACTGTTTTTTAAAATGAGCTCTAATGAATTTGATAGGATATTATATGAATTGACCCTAGAGTTTTGTATACGTTGAAAAGATTGTTTTAAAATTGAACCTTTTGATGTACCGGCAATAATGTTGTGATCTTGGGCCAAAGAGATTTCATTTCTAATATTTTCGAGTTGGTTCTGTAATTGAGCTATTTTAGAATTCTTTAAAGTGGCCAATGCATAGAGCGACTCTACATTCCTTAATAAATTCTGTGTATCTCTAATTTCCTTTTTTAAAATGGGTTGGTTAGAATAATAACCTGTCCAATAGTTGTTATTTGTTGTATAGGGTAAGAAATCTTTATTAAAAAGTGTAATATGTTGACCATCAATGTTGGATAAATAATGATTTCGAACAGATTTAAAATAATTTGATAAGGTGGAGTATTGGATTGAATTAATTCTATAAGACTCTTTATGTTTTAATATCTTTTCAATAACTTGTTTGGAAATTGAAAACTCATCTGCTGCGTCAGTGTATGCAAAATTAGAGCCCAATGGAATTATCAATTGATTTGATTTTATTGTTTTTGCTTGTTTCTTCAAATACTTTAAAAAATGGGACACCCTTAGACCCATTGAGATCTTTGAGTCTGGGTTTAAAGACTCTGTATATTCATATCCATCGTTTAGCAGTGTTACCATTACTTCTGATCCAAGACCCACGGTTTCTGAACCTCTCCAGATAAACTCCATAGACTTGGCCTTCTTCAAATATGTCTTGATTGTATCAGATACCCCATTTATTACTAGGCCTTTAATACCGATCTTTGATAATAAAGTTGGTGTTATTGATGAATATCCTATAGAATCGACTTGCCAACCATATTCTACCGTATAACCGAATGTATCTTTTAACCATATATGACCTTGGGTGATTTGTTCTAAAATGCCATCAACATTTGCAACAGCATCATCATTCTGTACCCAACCTCCAGACACAAACTCTAATTGTTTATTATCTATTACTTTTTTTACTATATTTTTTATATCTTCATTTAAACCATTATACCATTTACTAAAATAATTACTGTTTTAAAAAAATGAAATGAAAATTAATTATTTTTTTAATCTTTTTTTTTATACAAAATGAATCTTACATTTCTGCCCAAATAAATGTTTTTTCTCTATCTTGGTATAACTCTAATATTACATTATTTAAAATTTTCGATGTTTTGTTATATACCTTTTATAAAAAAAATAAAAAAAAATAATATAAATAAATCAATTTCTTTAAAAATTAAATTTTTTCAAATAAAAATAACTTACATTATAATCACCAGTTTTACCAAAATCACAATGAGAATGTGGGATTAGATATACATCTATTGGTTGGGAATTATCATAAAATAAAAAATAAAATATTGGTATAAATAAAAAAATTAAAATAACCATAACAATTTTTTTATTTTTTAAATATTTATATTCTTTTATCATTTCTTCCCAAGTTGGAACCATTTCTTTTAATTTTCTACTTTCAATAGAAAACATTTTATAAACAATCTATTTTTAGTTTATTATTTATTTAATTTTAAATAAAAAAAATAAAAAAAAAACTCTGTATCATTTATGATTTATAAATAAATAAAAAAAAAAAAAATGAAAACAAAAAACTAAAATAAAACCTTTACTCGAAAATAAAATTTTTAAAAAAAAAAAAAAAATTTTATTATTTTTTTTTTTAAAAATAAGTTTAAGCAAGATTTGACAAAATTTAAGGCACGAGAATTAAATTTTTGAGAAAACAAATCAAAAAAAAAAAAAAAAAAAAAAAACCGAAAAAAAACAAAAAAAAAAATTAAAAAAAAAAAAAAAAAAAAAAAAAAAAAAAGTCATACAAGCGTTGCAACCAAAGGCAGATAATTTTTTTTTTTTTAGTTTTTTAAGATTTTTAAAATTGAAAATATAAATAAATTATTATTTATTTAATTTTATATATATTTATTTTATTTTTTAATATTTTATTTTAATTTATTTTTTTTTACCAAAAAATCTTGATGATGTTTTTTTTTCTTTTTTACCTTTTGAATTAGGATCCTCTTCTAATAAATTATTATCTAAATCGATGATGGATCTAGTGGGTATAGAGTTTGAACCAACATAGGATGGTAGAGTTAATTGAGATGAAGATCTAATGGGGGAAGTTTGGAAAGAAAGTGAAGCAGTGTGAGATCTACGTGGCTTTAATGGATATAATTCCTTAAATGCCTCCACTCTATCATCAATCTGTTGTTCAAGCATTTGATGAAGAATTTTCTCTTCTGGATCAAACTTTTCCAAATCTGAGTTATTAAAGTAAAGTTGCTTCCAAACCTTGAATCTTTTAATGGAACAATCAGGGAAAATACAATCACGTTCTTTGATGCTTGTTGGTTGGTATAATGGATTTAAATACTCTTTTATATTTAAGTCGATTTCAGCCCACAAACTGATGGTTTTACCATAGATATGATTTTGAACCCTTTCTTTTTCAGTGTTGAATAAAAAGTTACCATATTTGCCACTATAACTGTGATGGAGGATTGTCTTGAGGAAATTGGCATTGAATTCAAATTTACTTGGGAATTGATGAATTATTTGATATACTGCCTCTAAAAACTGGTAGAAAATGGGTGATTGTTCACTTTCATCTTTTCCATGAACTTGGCCACATCTTTGTGCAAATTTATGTCCAAACGATAACCATTCTTTTTCGATTAAAATTTCAAATCCTCTAATAGTTCTAAAATATGGATCCAATAATAACTCTGCTATTGCAACGAGTTGACTAGTACGATCCCAACCATCGGAACAATGTACTAAAACATTATTATGTTGAAGATGAATAAGTTTTGCTAATCTAGTTGCACCTTGAAGAACCAGTTTAATATGATTATACCAACCTGACGACTCTAATGCTGCAAACCAACCATCTTCTTTATCGATACTACTTGCTGCGGCATCTTTAATTTTCCAAAGAGAGTGTCTCATTGAGTGAATATTAGCAATGTTTAAAAATTCTAAAACACAATTAGGATAATTATTTAAAATTTCCCAACCAGCACCTTTTGCACGATTTCCAACAGCATTAGCATAGGGTCTTGCATCTAAAATATATAATGTTCTATCTTTTGAGTTTGAAGTTGAAGTAGAACCACCAGTTGCGCTGGTTGCAGTGGATGTCATACGAATTGCATTTAATAAATTCTCATCTTCATTGGATCTATTACCACCAATACCAACCATTGGTTGACTACAACGTGTAATTGAAGTTTTATTGGACCAATGTCTGTATGAGAGAATGGGTATTCTTCCTTTACTTCTAAATTGGGCAACACTCTTTAACTGTTCGTCAGTAATAGATTCTGGTACACCTAAAAGACCTGGATAACTGTCGCACAAGAAATAATTGTAATTTGCATCTGATACCCTCCAATCTGGTGATGGTACTCCCATACGTGCATACTCATCCCTAGCAGAGTATATAGTCCATCCTAAACCCACAGTCTCTAATTTAGTGTACTCCTGTCTCATTAAATAACAAAACAATGTATTTGGTTGACTTTGGAATGTTTCAATACACCTTCTTACATCCTTCAAACTTGAGCTTTGTTTATCAAATGAAATTGTATGAATTCTATAATCTTTGCAAATAAAATTTAACCTATATGAAAATTCACCCAATGTCTTTTTTTTACCATTTTTAATTAATTTTGAAATTGAATGTAAAGAAAAATGTTTCTATTTATAAAAAAAAAACAAATTAATATAAAAATTAAAATTTAAAAAATCAATAAAATATTTCACTTACAACATAAGGTTCAGATTTTATTGTTGATCCATAAAAAATAATTTGATAATTTGTTAAAAATAATGAACCGGCTATAATTTCATCCTCGATTTCACAAGATTGATGATTGTTACTATTATTGTTTTGATTAGATGAATTGGATGACTGTTTTTCTGATTGCTTTTCTGATGTTGATTTTTCCGATTGTTTTTCTGATGTTGATTGGATAGAGTTATCATATAAATGATAATTACATGAATCCACTTTTAATAATAATTTTTCACCATCGCATAAAATTACATTGTCTGGTAATGAAATAGTTCTGAATGTATTTACTTGATTTCTAATATTTCTTATCATTTCACCATATTGTAAAACAACTGCTACAGACTGTTCAAAAATCAATTTCTTCTTTACACTTATTATTTTTGCTTTAATATTATCAAGACACTTGTGAATAATTTGATGCATAGATTCAATACTTTTTACTGATCTTTCGTCTGAAGAAAAAAGAATAAAATTAATATTTTAAATTTTTTAATTAATTTAGATAATTTTTTAAAGATATAATCTGCATACTTTTCTTTTTTAATGATGAAGATTTTGAATGAATAATTTGGATCAACTCTGCCTCTAATGATGATGTAGAATTTGGATCTCTGTTTGTTAATTCTTTTCCTCCCTGTAATGTTGATAAGTTAATAGTTACACCACCATTGGTTGATACAGAAACTGTTGATGATGACGATGATGATGAGGCTTTTGGTGGAGATGAACCTGTTGGAGCTATTTGATTTTCTGAACTATTATTTAATGAAGATGATAATGGTGATTCGTTTCCAACATCCTCTAAAATCTTTTCAATCTCAATAAGAGTTTCTGAAATCTTCATAATATCTTTAAATGTTTGTAAAACTTGTTTTTCTCTCTTCATTTCTGCAATTTTAAATATGATTGTATCTATAGTTTTACTGCTAATATCTTTTAATTTTTCCAATTTCTCTTCTGGTCCCAAACCTGATAGATTTGACGAACTTCTTGTTGGCTTAGTAGGTGACAAAATTTGAGATAACGAATTTTGTGTAACCAACGAAGGTTGTGCTGGTAATCTTGAATTCATTTTTTTTTTTTTTTTTTATTTTATAAAAAAATAAAATGATTATAATACAAAAATTTTATATAATTATTAAATATATTTACTATTATTATTTCTTATTACTGTTCTATACTATTTATTATTATTCTAAGGTATTTTATAAATTTGATCAATAAAATGATAAAAAAAATTAATATATTATATATTAAAATTGGGTGCTATTATTTAAAGATGTATTTATTAAATGAGATTATTTTAATGTATTGTACAGATTTTAAATGTATATGAGTGAAATTTTAAAGAAAAAAAAAACTATGTCAATCAATTGTATGTCTTTATCCAAACAATATTTTTTAATTAAAAAAAATCAAAAAAAAAAAAAAAAAAAAAAAAAAAAAAAAAAAAAATTATAAAAAATCAAAAAAAAATTTTTCAAAAAATAAAAAACTGCTTTTGGTTTTATAATAAATAATTTATTTGTCCCTACTTTATTTCTTTTTACTCAAATAAATTAGATGAATGATTACTTAATTTTTTATTTTTCACAGAAATAAAACTATAGTGTAGTGAAATATATTATAATTTTAGGGTGTGTGTTTTTATTTTTAGAATTGTGTGTGTGTTTTTATTTGTTTGTGTGTGATCCTATTTTTAAATATTATTTATCCATTGATGCGTAGTTAAAATAATAGAGTTGATTTAAGTTTTATTTAGATACAAATTGTATCTATATTTATTTTATGATTCTTTTAATTAAAAATAAAAATTAATAAAAAAATAATTTTATTTTTTTTTTAAATTTTTAATTTTTTTTTTTTCGTTTTTTTTTTTTTTTTTTGCTTTCGTTTTTTAAATTATTTTAATTTTTAGTTTTTTTTTTTTTATTTTTATTTTTATTGTATCTTTTTTTTATTTTAAATACTAATTGTTATCATATTTATTTTAAAATAATTTATTTGTGTATAAAAGAAAAAAGATGCCAGGTAAATCTAATAAACAAGTAGTTAAAAAAGCTGCTCCATCACCAGCTAAAAAACAACAACAACCAACCAAACAACAAAATGTTGCAGTAAATAAAAAAGCTGCTCCATCACCAGCTAAAAAACAACAACAACAACAACAAGTCACCAAAAAATCAAATACACCAATTAAAAATAATAAACCATTACCAAAGAAAGCAAATAAAAAACAAGAAGAAGAAATAGATTTTAATGATGCTGATTTAAAGAAACAACTCCAAGAAATGATTAATAGCGGTAATTTTGACGATGAGGATTTTGATGAAGACGAAGAAGAAGATGACGATGATCAAGACGTTATGGATTTCGATGATGATGAAGATGAGGAAGAGTTTGAAGAAGAAGAAGAAGAAGAAGAAGCCATCGAAGATGAAGAAGAATTAGAGGGTGATGAAGATGAAGACGAACAAGAAGATGACGATGAAATCGACGAAGATGCAGAAATTGGTGAATTAGAGGATCAATTAGTTGATGATCTTTTTGATGAAATGAATGATCAAGATGATGAAGAGGAAGAAGAAGAAGAAGAAGACGAAGAAGAAGAACCACCAATGCAAATTCCAACTAAAAAATTAAGTAAACAAATTGAAATGAGTGGAAAAGTATTCCAAGGTGTTGCCAGAGTTGAAGATTATTTAAAACAAGAAGCAGAAAAACCAAAGAAAAGACCAGAAATGATTAGAGAACTTAATCCAGAAGATGAATTAGCAGAAACATCAGATTTATCAGCTGATGAAGAAGAAGACGACGAAGAGGACGAAGAAGAAGAAAAAGAACAACCAAAACCATTGGTCAATAATAAATACGTTATAAATGATAGAGTAAGTTTAGACTATACATTAAAACATAAAATAGTATCTTATCAAATCCTAATAATCTTTACTTTACTGTAGGAAGGTCTTAATAATAAATTAAGAGAATTAAAATTAAGCAATGGTAAAATTCCATGGGTTCATACTTTAGCAGTCACCTCTCAACAATCACTTGATCTCGAAGATGTTCATGATGATTTCAAAAGAGAAATTGCCTTGTAAGTTTATTAGTTTAAATATAAATTACAAATATAGCTATCAAATTTTAATATTAACGTTTTTTTTTATTATTATTTAGTTATAAACAAACCTTACATAGTGTTACTGAATGCGAAAAATTATGTGCTGATCATGGTTTAACAGTCAGAAGAAAACCAGATTTCTTTGCTGAAATGATTAAAAGTGATGCACAAATGCTCAAGATTAAAAGCAATCTTCAATCAGAAAAGAAAAGAGTTGAAACAGCCGAAGCTATTAGAAAGAAGAGAGAAATCAAGAAATTCGGTAAACAAGTTCAAACTCAAAAATTACAAGAAAGACAAAAACAAAAATCCGATGCTATCGAATCTGTTAAGAAATGGAGAAAGAGTAATTATTTTTTAATTATTTTGTTTTATATATAGAATATTGATTATTAATTTTTTTTTTTTTTTAAAATCAGATCGTGAAAAAGGTAATGTTTCAGATGAATTTAATATTGATTTAATTGATGATGTTAATAACAACAAAAAAGATAAAAAGAAAGTTGAAAAATCACAATTATCACAAAAATCAGATAAAAGAAAGAAGAAAGATGCCAAATATGGTTTTGGTGGTAAAAAGAGATTCGCAAAATCAAACGATAAAAGTTCAACAAATGATGTTTCAGGCTTTAGTTTAAAGAGAAATAACGAAGATAAAGATTATTCAAAAGGTAAAGGTGGTAAAATGAATAAATCAGGTGGTCGTGGTGGTGGTAAATCTTCAAGACCAGGTAAATCAAGAAGATCATCAAGAAAATAAATAAAAAAAATAAATAAAAAAAAATAAATAAATAAAATATAATAATTCCCAAATAACTATTTATCATTATTTTTATTTTCATTTTATATTCTATAAATATAAAATAAAAAATAAAAAATATTTTTTTCCAAAAAAAAAAACCTTTTTTTGATATTTTATTTTCCAAACCTTTTTTTTTTTAAAACAACAAAAAAATTATTGAGAAATGTATGTTGCCATTATTTTTTCGAGTATGGAAAGAGAAAAAAGATTAATATCTTATTGTCAATTTATGTAGTTTCATTGTTTTGGAATTCTAAAATCAAGCGGTTTAAAAAAAAAAAAAAAAATGTGCTATTGATTTTAATCATTAAAACCTTAAAATAGCTTTTTTTTTTTGTTTTTAATTTTGAGTGTGTTAAATGTAGTGGTGGGGATGGGTTGCGGGGGTTTGTTTTAAAAAAGTTATTTTTTTTTTTTTAATTTCAAATAATAAAAAATTAATATCTCATTCCAAGATAAAAAAAAAAAAAAGGCAAATATGTAAGTATATTCAATATAAATGAAAAAAAGAGAAAAACATCATAATTAATATCAATTAACAACAATACACACCCGTGTGTACCCACTTAAATTATATATATTAAACACATTACCCCACCAAAATAAATAAAAAAAATAAAAAAAAATAAAATATTAAAAAATAAATTAATTAACCAACAAAAAGGTCTCTTTATTGGAATGGAGTGTTAAATTTGTTTTTATATCATTTATTTTTGTGTGTATCACCAATTAAATTAGTTTTTTTTTTTTTTTTTTCTTTCTCTTTTTTTATTTTACTTTTTATTTTACATATATATAAATTTAAAACCTGCTCCTGTATTTATAAATATTTGTACTATATACATATATAGAACTATATAACCCAATAAACACAAACCATAGATAAATGTTTTATTTATTTTAATAATATTCGAAATAATAAATACGATGTTTTCAAAATTATTTTTTTTTATAATATTTTTATACTTTTGTAGAATTAATGGTAAGAAAATAAACTTTTAGTTAATTTTATTAATTTTTATTTTTTTTTTATTTTTTTTATTTTTTTTTTAAAATTTTTAAATTTTTATAATCGTGTTATTAATTTTTTATTTCCAAAGCTATAAATATTATATCAAAAACAGTTATAAAAAAAGATATTAGTATTTTAAATAGTGACTTATCATATGCATTATTCGATATAGAATTTGACGATGAAATTTTTATTCACGATAGTTTAGCATGTCCGAATTACAACTGTACTGATATTGTTAATGAGGGAGAAAGCGATTGCTCCTGCGACTATACGGACGAAAGTGATTGCCCCAAAACGAACGGTAGAGATCCAGCATGCGAACCATGCCCATCAACTTTTGAAGAAAAAATCGATAATATTTTATTTAAAGGTGATATGTGTAAAGGATTGGGCGGCACAACTAGCACGGTGATACCCCCATCAAAAACCAAATCAAATTTAAAATCAAATCAATTCGACAATTCAAGTTCAACTGAACCAGCAAATAGCTGGGTAGTATTGGAGTTAGATAAAGAACAAACTTTTACAACCGATAAAATCATAGAGTTTAGATATAAAGCAAATGCGAAAGAGTGCATGGGCATGTTTTTAAAAATTTCACCATTGGAGGGTTTTCCGATGTCATACTTTGGATCTTTACCATCAAAAGATTTAATTAGATTCATTTCTGGTTCAAGTTTACAAAGAAACGCTGTTTATAATATCTGTCCAAGTGATAACTGGGAAAAACAAGACCACTTTACCTATATTAAAAGTTGGACTACCGATACCTATTATATATATGTTGAGCCCCAGCAAGTACAAACCACTTTTACAATTGTTTTAAAGTCCTACCAAGTGCCTAACGATATACCCAAGCCAGAAGAAAGTTTGTGTCAAAACTTTTTAGATTCACATCGATGTATAAATGAGGGTGAAAATACTTTTGGTGAGCCCTATGGTCAAGATCAAAATCAATATTATACATTTCAGGTTTTTGAAGCATCAAATTATTTCTTTCAATTTCCATCAATTTTTTTAGGCAATTTTATATATATTTCAGATGATGATCAAATCAAATTTCCAAACAAAAACAATGCAAAATGGATCAAAGAGGATTCTTGTAAGTTTTTTAATCCCCTTAGATATTATTATTAAAGATAAATTGTTTTATTAATTTTTTTTATTTTTTTAGATGAAAACTATTTAACATTACATTTGGAACCAAAAAGCAAAGGCGAACCTTTAACAATATATTTATGTGTTACCACATTCAATCCAACAAACTATTCGTTTACAATAACAAGAGAAGGAATTCTTTATCAAAATAGTATTTATTCCCAGTCTTCACAACAAGGTGCTCTTTTATTATTATCATCATCAAGATTTCTCTCGCCAAGGGGTTGGTATTCTTTATGTATTGACTTTGCTGATTGTAAACCATTTTCAATTCTATACCCAAGACAAGATATAAATCCTTTATACCCTGTCCCTGTAGCACTTTATGATGCTGCTGATTTTGACTATAATGGTGTCAATCCTCCAAACGATATAGTGCTCAATAATACTTTTAGGCCAAGATCTTATCAATTTTCATTTTTGCTCTCTTTTAATAATGGAAAGGGTATTTCAAACGAATATCTATCTTTTGAGGATGCAAAGTCCTCAAAACTTGAATTTTTAAACACAATTTCGAGTTCAAATAAAAGAGTAATTATTTTATATTGGGTTCATAAATAAACTTATTAATTTATACTAACACTTTTTTTAGCCTTTAAATTTAATAGTAGATGGTTTCGAAGAAATAACAGTAAACTCATGCGACTATCTTAAATACAAATCCACACTAGGGTCAATTAAAGAGCCAAATAAGACACCCACTCTACAAGAATTAAACGATTGGAGATATCAACTTGGAATGCTAGAGCTTAATGATAATTGGATAGCATGCAACTCCAAAGCATACGATTTATTATCTTTTAAAACAATGGTTAAAAATATTTCAACATCATCATGCTCCTATCACTTTAATGATCATAGATTTAGTTTAGACCCATGCTGCAACTCAACTCTTCAATATTATCAATGCTGTAATCCAAGAGTTGTCCAAATAGAGGTGCAAAATTACCAAGATATTAACAAAGAAATGGTAATGGACCAATGCATTGATTTTGATTGTACAAAATCTGCTCTAGAAGAATATGGTGACTATCTTAGTGATGACAAACAATGTGATGTTCCATTTTATCAATCAACACAAATTCAATTGGCCTCATATAATGCTCTACGTTCATGTAAACCAAAGACCCCAAACTGCTTAACCAATAGTGACTGTTCAAAGTATTCTTTAAATAACGAAGTGGTAGAATGTGATTTATATACAAGAAGGTGTTTAATTGATATTCAAGTACTTGATAGAGAATATGTCGCATGTGTCATCAATAAACTTTCACCAGCAGTATTATATTCTTTTAGTGATAAAAACACCACATCATTAAACTTAACAGAAATTACAATCGAAAAGTATAATCAACATTTAGCAGATGATTGCATTAGCGGTGGTAGTTATCCAACTAGAACAACATATAAATATTCAACCGATACACCATATTATGGATACTACCCTATAAATGGGTGTTTGGACGAATCATGCTTAACCCATTATGACTCTGCATTCGACTATCAAGTATCGGGCTGGACATGGGAACCAGAAATAGATATTAAGGAGTGCAGTGGTTTTGGTTTTTGTCCTCGTCTAAATTGTAATTATAATTTTAAATATGGATTATCAGAGTATAACTCTACATCATCTTGTGAAGATGCATGTGACTCATTACCCTCAGAGTTTTGTGGCTATTGTTCAAACAATAAAGAAAGTGCATGTTTTGTTTCTACCGAAAATACAAAACAATCTTGCGAAGAAAAATCAGTTTGCTTATTAAAAAATGGGAAATATATTCAAGGTGTTACAAAAGAACAATGTGAAAATGAAAATGGTATTTGCTCACACCCATGCTCAAGAGAATGCACCAGTCTATTACAATCACCAATTTGTGTAACAAATGATAATAGTATGAATAGTTGCCTTCATTCTAAAAACGAATCTTTAGACCAATTTGAATGGGACCCAAGCTATCATTTCTGCCAAGTTTTGTCATTAACCAGTGAAGATAGTTGTGTATCAAGCGGATATATATGGAGAGACTGTACTAAACAACCAATAGACGAGTGTTATGGCGAATGCCGTTTAAGAGATATAGCCTGTAAAAACAAACAAGAATGCCTAGATAGAGGAGGAGAGTGTTCGGATACATTTTATTTCTCACAGAAAAGCTCAATATATTACCCAACTGGTATTGGCAAGTGTGTTAGACAACATACTCTAATATCACCAACAGGGGTAGTTGGATGTCAAACTGATGAAAATGATACACCAAATGGATGCTATAGTGTCGATCCAATTTATTTTTCAAAAAAAGAATGTGAAAGCCAACCAGGATATAAGTGGTGGGGCAGTGCAAGAAATAAAACAGATTGTATCTCCCAAATGGGATGCCGTATTTTAGATCAACAATCATTTACAAACCTACCATTCAACTACAAGTTTAATGAAATGGATGAATATCAATGCGAATCTTGTTATGAATCATTCAATACTTGGGCAAATAAATTCAATTGGACTGATGCAGTTTGGTTTAGTGGGGTTTATAAACAATTAAATTGGATATCCAACAAAACATATGTTCAAAGAGATATTAAAAAAGTATTTAGCTATCAAAGTTTTTATAATGACCTTAAAGACTCGACCGGTAAAATTATAGCAAACCTTTATCGTTCTCAAACTTATTGCAAAAAAGAAAGAAATCAAAATACATTAAACTCAATAGTTTGTGGGTGTTCATTTAGCGATTATTATTCTGGAAATGACAGCAGTAATAGCAATAATATTAGATCACTTGATGAATCAGACTACTCATCTAGAAAATGCTTTACCTCATCCAATCCATTACTAGGACTTGTTCGACAGTGTAATGGTGAAAACTCAACACTATCATTTGCATTTGGTAAAATTATATTACCAAACCTATTTGTTTCAGCTGGTTGCCAAGTTATTACCGTTTCACAACTCTCAAAAAAAACCTATACTTCATCAAGAGCTGATACCCTCACATCAAATTTTGTAAGCTATCAAAAGCCAGATAACTATGGTGTACTAAATCAAAAAGAAGGAATTATTGGTACACTATTAACTGATGGAATAATTATTAAATCTGATTACAGACTATCACAAGTTTTAATATGTTTTATCTTTTCTGAAAATCCTCAAATTTCAAAATACCCAGTATTTGACTTTGGATATATCCCACCAAACCAATCTATAAAACCATATCCAATGGAAGCAGATATTTTTGAACTTAATAAAAATGGTACAACTTATAAATGCATAGAAAGCGATGTTGAATCCAATTCAACATTTTTTTTAATGAACAGAAAAGAAGATTGGGAAAACGAAGATAAACAAGTATTTGACTCACCAACAGTTTCTTTATTATATATTCTAGCAACTTTATTTTTGGTTACAACATTGTATGGAATTTATCAAATTATTTTTATTACTATGCAGCTAAGAATCGACAAGAAGAACCTCAATACATCTCATTTATTAATTGTATTTGTAACCCTATTCATCTTTTTACGTTCAATTTATTTTTTCATAATGCCAAAAGGTCTATTATTAGCAAGCCCTGTGGGTGACTATATTTTAGTGGTACTCCCAACCTTTCTTTACTTTACAGCGTTCTCATTAATTATTGTATTGTGGTTTATAATCATTTTTTTGGTTTTAAAAAACAATCCATCAGGCAACTTAACAAAAAGATTATATACAATTGTATTTATAGTTAATGTGGTATTATACATTTTATTCGTTTCAATTGTAATTGTTTTTCAACTAACAAAGTATACACCCAACAACGAATGTGGCTCAAGAATTATAATAGAAGCAAAGAACTCGAGAGCCCAAACCACAGTATCAATCTTATATGCAGTAATACAGGTCTTTTTATCTCTTGTGCTAAGTGGATCATTTATTTATCTTGGGTCATCAATCTACATGACAATCAAAAGAAACAAATTAACAATTAAAGGAAAACTGGTTAAAATATTCGTCCTCACAATTGTTTGCTCTGTAACATTTTTTTTACACTCTATCTTTATTTTAATTTTAGAAGCCACAAATATCTCAAGTATCGCCCTTAGTTTTATAGGTCTTTTATTAACCGAAGTTCTTCCTGCAGTATGCATTTTCTTCAGCTACGATCAAAGAACTCAATTAAATGAATATAAAAAGAATTGTAAAAGAGAAAACTCAATTTCATTATCTAGAAAATCAAACTCTATTGGCAAAAAAGAAGGTTCAAGTACGCCCTCAGATAAAAGTAGTAGTAATATAGATTTAAATGTTAATTAATTAACTTTTATATTTTTTTTTTTTTTTCCTCAATCAAACATAAATTAAAAATAAAATAAATCATTTTGTCTGTGTGAAAAAATGTGTGTAAACTATTTATTTTTATTTTTTTTAAAAAATTTATCTTTTCCTTAAAATGGAATTTAATTTAAAAAAAAATTTTAAAAAAAAAAAAAAAATTAAAATAAAATTAAACATTATTTTTTTTTTAAATTTATCTTTTCAAATTATTTAAATATTTTTTTTTATTTTATCAAACTAAATTATAATTTTTTATATTTATTAATAATAAAAATGTTTAAAAATGCCAGTAATTAATATTTTATTTTTATTTTTAAATTTAATTTTTATAACACAATGTAATTTTATAGATTATCCAAATATAAAATGTAAATATTATAAAAACTTATAAATAAAAAATAAAAAATTATTTAAATAAAATAATAAATTTAAATTTAAAATAATAAAGTATTTTATAAAAAAAAAATAAATAGTTAAAATTATAAATTTTAAACTATAAATTATAAAATATAAAATATAAAATATAAAAATAAAAAAATAAAAAAAACGTTATTAAATAATTTTATTTAAAAAAATTTTAATTTTTAAAATATAAAAAGACTTTAAATATGACGGAAATAAAATAACGTATAGGACCGAAAATTCTTCAAGTTTTTATAAAAACATTACGTTATACGAAGATATTGGGTTTAGCAAAAAGTCACTAACTCTGCCGTTCATGTGTGAAATAGTCAAAGATGGCGAAGAGAAATCACCAATTAGGCACTGTACACTAGATTTGAAGTTATATGAAAAAAACGAACTATTTGCAAAGTCAATAGATTCATGTATTATATTTCAAAATGAAACAGAGTCAGAATGTAACATAGTAATAAATAGAAATCACCAACTATATCCCCTAATTATAAATAAAATTACACCCCCAACCAGTGGAGGATTGGTCGAATTAAATGGCCATTACTTGTCTTTAGATTCAAATTATTTATTGTATGATAGAAATAACGATGAATATAAAATTTTAAAACAAATACCCTCAAAAAGTACAAATAATAATAGCAATCATAATGATAGTAATAAAAATATAATTGAATCTATTTTTTTAGAGATACCACCAGGATCAGGGAAAAATCATTCAATTATTTTAAATAGAAATTTCAAAAAAATATATAACTTTGACTATCAAGAACCTATAATTTATAATAGTAGTAATAATTTAAACACCATTACACTATATGGATCGAATTTTTATAATAATATCAACTTAACAAAACTAATAATTAACAATCAAATAATAGATTCAAATATAATATCCATTGATCATAATAAAATAATTTTTAATTACATAAATAATAAAAAATATGATCAGCTAAATATACAAATAATAGTTAATGATATTATAAGTCATGAAAAATATTTTTTAAATTTTAATAATAATAATGGCTATGGCTATAACAATAATAACAATCAAATAATTTTTAAAATTAATGATTTGTCCAAATTTAAAACCCACAATGGTATTTTAATTTTAAATGGCAATAATTTTAATAATAATAAATTTAAATATAAAATAATAATAGAAAGTGATGGAAAAATAAAAAGATGTTCCAAAATACAAGTAAACTCCACAAATATTATAGCTTTATTACCTGATGGATATGGAGATAATAATATTGTCAAAGTGTATTATAATGAAAAAATAATAGAAAGCTCAAAAAAATTATCATTCAATTATTTAAAATCAGAAATAAAAAATGTCAGTGGTTTAAATAGAAATGGTGGAGTTATAACAATTTATGGTGTTAATTTCGCGAATCCATTCAAGGCATATGTAGGTGAAGATTTGTGCAGCACACCAAAATTAATTTTTCACAAAAATTCAATTTTTACGAAAAATTCCAAACCCAAAAATAATTATCAGTTTGATAAAATCACGTGCTATATTGGGCCAATTTTTAATGAGGTGTTGGAAAAAGAAATAATAAATTTAGAAATAAATAATAAAAACTCAACCTATATTACCGAATATAAAGATGATAGTAATAATAATAATAATAATAATATTTATAACAACTTAAATAGTGAAAACAATAATGACAAAAATAAAAAAATTGATTCTGATGGTGAAAATAAAAAAGGAAATAATTTTAATAATAATAAACAACATTATAATGAATCAAAAATTAACAAAAATAATATTCACCCTCCCGGAACTCTAGAAACTCAATTTTCTGTTATTATAATAATAATCATTATTTTTTTGTTTTTGCTGGCTCTTAAAAAGTATAAAAAAAAAACGCACATTTATAATCATGCTTCTATTAATAATAATGGTAGTGCAAACAACAAAAGCAAATAATAATAATTAATATATATCAATTTCATAACCGTATTTAAACCAATATCAGTAATTATCTGTCATACAAGTATTTTTATATTTTTTAACCACAGAATATCATCATTTGCAGAGAGACCAAATCAAAAAAAGGATTCACGCAAGATATTTAATACAAAAAAATTAAAAAATTAAAAAAAAAAAAGTTAAAAAAAAAAAATAAAATTTAAAATAAAAAAAAATATAATTATAGGTTTTAGAAAAATAAAAAAAATATTTTAAAATTATAAAATAAAAAAAAAAAAAAAAAGTTTTTTAAAACAATTTTTTAAAAATATATTTTTAAAAATGGCCTTATGAAAGACCATATATGGTTTGAGCCTCAATAAAAAAGACAGATCCAAATGTTGCAACCTAATTACATTTATATATAATTTATATTGTAATTTGTTTATATTTTTTTTTTTCTTTTTTTTTTTTAACAGATTAGAAAATACCGAGAGTGAGCGAACTCTCTTAAAGTTTTTTTTTGTAGCTGGTTTTAAAAGAAAATTAAAATTTGTTTTTTTTTTTTTTTTTTTTATTATTTTTTTTTATTTCTTTTATTTATTTTTTTATTTTTTTTTTTAACGAAAAAAGATTTTATATAAATTGCAAAGCATTGCTCAAATATTTTTTTTTTTTTTAAAATCGAATCAAAACAAACAAATAGAAATTATTTATTTATTTGTTTTAATTTTATTTATTTATTTATTTATTTATTTATTATTTCATATTTTTTTTATAATAATAATAATAATAATAAAATATTTTTTTCTTTTTACTTAAATTTTTTTTTTTTTTTTATAAAAATTTTTGTATAAAAAAAAAATCTTCAAATTAAAAAAAATCATAAAATAACATATACCACCACCCACATAAAATTACAATATAAAAAAATGGAAACTTCAACAAAATCACATTTATCCATAAATGATTCTTCAAAAAATCTATTATCCATTTCCAATGAATCATCCAAATTATTAATAATACATTACAACAATATGAATAATTACACACCTTGCAACAAAAACTTCATAAATAACAATAATAATAACAATAATTATTATAACAATAACCAAAACCAAATGGTTCCATTTTTAGATCTTTCACCAATTATTAGAATGGAAGAAAGAGAAAAGGACCAATTAAAATTTAAAAGAAATATCGAACTAATCGAATCCAATGAGGATTTTACAATCGACTCACCACAAAAAAAACAAAAAACATTTAATTTTGTTTTCGAATATCCTCAACAAAATAAAAAATCAATCCAAAATAACCTCACTAACAATAATAACAATTCACTTTTTAATAATAATAACACCAACAACAATAATATTTATTTAAATAGCTACAATAATAAAAAAATACAAAAAGTGTTAAATAATTTAAATAACAACGATAATAATTTAAATAACATACACAACATAAATAAAGATATAATAATAAAACAAATCCAACAAGAAAAACAAAAAGAAAGAGAACAAAGAAAACAACAAAGAAAACTAGAACAACAACAAAAAAAACTACTTCAACAACAATACCAACAACAATACCAACAACAACAACAACAATTAAATAATAGTAACCATTGTAATATTAGTCAAGATTCTGCTGTTTCATCGCCCGCTGCCACCGTCCCAGCTTCACCAAATAGTGGTACTGAAGCCAACTCAAAGAAATGTAACATACCTCATTGTATAGTGTGTGAGCAAGGAATCTCGCCATGTTTCGAATATGAAAAACCTTTCTGG
>NW_003519352.1:0-55371 GCF_000190715.1 Dictyostelium purpureum
GTTTGATTGATTGCTTGAATTTAAAAAAAAAAAAAAATTTCGAAAAAAAATTTTAATTTATAATAACCACTAAACTTTTTTTTAAAAAAATAATAAAAAAAAAATTTAATTAATAATAATTAAAAGTATAATAATTTCCTTTTGTAAATATAATGGATTAGATTCAAACTCGGTATTCCCTTTTTTGTACATTCTATTAAATTTTTAATCTGTAGCTATCATAAAAGTAATGATGATCCGTTTATTTTTTATTAATTTCCAAAACACATCACCCAAATAAAAAAATAATTTAATTAAAAAAATTTAAAAAAAATTTAAAAAAAATTAAATTATAACCCCACCACACACTTTTTTATTATTATTATAAAAAGTGGATGATATGTTTGGGAAATGAATTTATAAATTTTTATTTTTTTTAATTATATAAAAATAAAAAATACCATTTTTGGAAGCCATTGCAATCTGAATTATACAAAAAAAAAATGATGATGACTCGTGTTCAATTTAAACAAAAAAAAATTTTATAATATGTGGTCAATAGTAATATGAAAAAAAAAAAAAAAAAAAAAAATTTGATAAAAAAAAAATTAAATTTATTTATTTATTTATTTATTTGATTATTTATTTATTTATTTATTTATTTATTTATTTATTTATTTATTTATTTTATATAAAAAACTTTAAAGTCATGTTGAGAACTTTCTTTTTATTATTTTTTTATAATTTAATTTTTATTTTTATTGAATATATAAAATAACCATCACTTTAAATCATCCTATTTGTTTAATAATATGATGGGTATATATAATAACAAAAAAAATTATAAAATAATAAATAATTATATTAATTAATATTACATTTCTATAAATATATAATAATATCACCGAAAAAAAAAAACACAACAAATTTTTGTGATGATTATTTATTTATAAATTTTTTTCTCTGATTTAATAATGAATTAATAAATTTTTTATTTTTTTTAATAAAAATTTACTGAATAAATACTATCTCTTATATATTTTATCATTAAGTAAGATTATTTTTAAAAAAAAAAAAAACAAATAAATAAATACAAATATTTTTTAAATTCCTTTTATTTTTTTAAAATTTAAAATTTTTTTATTAAATTATAAAAATATAAAATTAAAATTAAATGGTAAATTTGTAATTGAAATTAAAACCCCATTGGAATAAAGATGAGGTACTTGAAATAGGGTTGAATTTAAAATTAAATAAAGTAAAAGATTGATGATATTTAAAATGATTATAAAGTTTAACTTTGTATTTCTTTGTGGTTAAAAGAGATATGAAGTAATGAATATGCACTCTGTATTGTTATTATTATTGAAAAGAAGTATTAAGGTAAATATACCATTGAAACCACTATTAAATTTTTGAAAATAATTATAAAATCCCACCATCTATATTTTGCTTTATAAAGCATCTCCTGTTATTGATACTGAAGTTGAAGAGTTATATAGTTTGGAAATATTGGAGCTATAAAATAATTTAATGATATATATAATGAACCTGTTGGATATTTTAATTATATCTTGATTTAGTTAAAATGGCGCTAATCCATTCCCTACAATAATAATTTGATTAAAACTAAAAATAAAACCTAACTCTGTGACCCCATAAGATAAAACTTGACCATGTGGTTTTAATGCATTGTTTACCTTAATTCAAATTGTTGTGGCATATCTTTTGTGTGGATGATATTTTAAATTTGATCCATTTACCTACTATTGGTTTGCGTCTAAAGTGTAATGATTAAGAACGATAATTGATGATGATTTATCATTGTTTTTGCCTTTCCAGTTACTTGATATGATTATTTCTTTGATTGATTTATGATAATAAAAACTTTTCTTTGACCCTTGCTCAATGATAATTGGTTGAAACTTTCATTTAGAAATATTATCATTTGTATTTTCCATTTCAGGATCACTTTCATTTTCTTTATAATAGTCTATATCAAACCGAATTCCTTTTCTTTTAATTATAACATCCATTGTTTATATAGTAAATTTATTATTAAATTATTTGTTTACTATTTTTATTTTGATGAAATTATTTATTTAAAAAATAAAAAATAAAATTTGTGAATAAAAAAATGAAAAAAAACGGGTAATAAAGCAAAATCCTAACCTATTAATTTAATTTAAATTTTATTTTATTAACATTTTACTCTTTTAAAAAAAGTCTTGTTAAAAAGAGATAATCCTTATAATTAAAAAAAAAAATATATGTTTACAATTTTTATCATTTTTTAGTTAATAAAAATAAAAATTTAATTTTTTTTAATTTTTTTTTGGTTTTTTTTAAAAAAATAAAAAATCTTGAAATTTTGAATATCTTTTAAACCAATATAAAAAAACAATCTTTTGTTTAGATTTCGGTAGGCATAATATAATTAAATTTCCCTTTTTATTTTCTTTAATTTTAAAATTTTATTAATTATTTCACTTTGTTTTTTCCTATATTAATTTTTTTATTTTTATTTATTATTTATTTATATTTTTATTAATTTATTTATTTTATAAAAATAATGCAAACTCCTACAATTAATCCTTTTAGAGATGACTGTGATGTAGCAATTGTAGGTTTAGGACTTAGATTACCTGGTAATTCAAATAGAACTTCTGAACTATGGGATAATTTATTAAATGGTTTCGATGGTATCGTTGAAACTAACGAAAGATGGAGCGATACATTTAATGCAATGGGTGAAATTGCAAGTAAAGAAGCAGGTTTACTCGAACTTGAAGGTAAACATTCATTATTTGAATAAAATAACAAATTTAAATTTATAATTCATTTTATTAACTAATATTTTATAATTATTATAGAGTGGATGAATTTTGATCCATTACATTTCGGTATTAATCCAGCAGAGGCCAAACAAATTGATCCACAGCAAAGACTGTTGCTAAAAGCAACCTGGGAAGGTGTGTAGTAATTACATGTTATTATTAATGTCAATTTTTTTCAAATATTAATATTTACTTATTTTATAGCATTCGAAGATGCTGGTATAGATCCATTAACATTAAGAGGCACACCAACATCAGTGTTTGTTGGGGCTTCAGCATCTGATTACTCATGGTCAAATACTGATCCAAATGAAAAATTGGTAAATTTCAATGTATTCAATTCAAACTTGGGTAGTATTGCAAATAGAGTTTCATACTGTTTTGATTTTCGAGGTACATCATTAACTGTAGACACTGCATGTTCAAGTTCATTAAATGCATGTGTATTGGGATATCAATCAATAATCAATGGCAATTCTGATTACTCTATTGTTGGTGGTTGTAATTTTATATTAAGTATGTATCATATATGATTGAATTTTTTATAATAATTTTTACTAAACTTTTTGATTTTTTTTTTAGATCCACAAATTTCTAAAGCATTTACATCAATTAACATTATTGGTAAATCTGGTAGATGTAATGTATTTGATGAATCAGCAGATGGTTTTGTACGTGCTGAAGGTGTTGCTGTTTTAATTCTAAAAAAGCTATCACTTGCACAAGCTGATGGTGACCAAATTTATGCAGTCATAAGAGGTTGTAATTCAAATGTTGATGGTACATTAAATAAAGGTAATTTTATGAAGCCATCAAAAACAGCTCAAACAAACAACATTATCAAAGCATTTGAATCAACTAAAGGCTCACTCCAATATTCAGACATTGATTTCTTTGAAGTACATGGTACTGGAACACCAATTGGCGATCCAATTGAAGTAGAAGCCGTAGCAGATGTATTTAAATCAGTTAAAACACCTGACAATCCATTGCTAATTGGCTCAATTAAAAGCAATATTGGTCATCTTGAACCAGCATCAGGTGTCGCATCATTAGCCAAGTGTTGTTTAATGTTAAAAAACCGTCAGTTTGTAAAAAATATTCATTTTGAAAAACCAAATCCAAACATCAAATTTGAAGAATGGAATGTCAAAGTTTGTACAGAAAACACTGAATTCCCAAACAATAAACAAGTATCAGTCGCAATCAACAGTTTCGGTATTACTGGTTCAAATGTATGCATTCTTTTAACTGAATATAACAGTGATATTAATTTTACAAACCAAACCAACACCAAAATTGGAAAAAAAGTTTTAATTCCAATTTCAGCCAACTCTAAAAACTCGCTAAAGTTACTCAAAGAGGAATTGAAAACCAATTCAATATTATACTCAAAATCCATAGATTTTAAAGATTTCATTTATAACCAATTATATTCGAAATCAACACAGCTTGTCCAAAGATCAGTATTTATTGCGAGCGATTTCGGTGACCTTAATTTAGAAACATCATCTATTTCATCAAACAGCACTATATCTGGTAACATATTAAAATCAAATGTCAAAGATAACAGTAGTCAAACACCATTAATATATGTTATGTGTGGTCAAGGTCCACAATGGAATGGTCAAGCTATCAAACTGTATATTAAAGAACCAATTTTCAAGAAATCAATGGATACTATCAACTCAATACTATCAAAGTACTTTGGCTATTCAATATTATCAAAACTAAGATCAATTAAAGATAATGACAATAATACTATTAACGAACCAACCGTTGCACAACCATCAATATTTATGTTACAAGTTTCATTATATGATTTATACAAACATTGGGATATCAAACCATCAATTATCCTTGGTCATTCATTTGGTGAAGTTTCAGCTGCTTATTGCTCTGGCATGATTACATTAGAAACAGCATGTGAAATTATTTATCAAAGATCTACACTTCAAAACAAGACTATTGGATCTGGTAAAATGTTAGCTATTGGTTTAAACGAACAACAATTTAAAGATCAATTTTCATCAAAGTATCCAACAATCGAAATCAGTTGTTACAACTCACCATCATCAATTGTTATTTGTGGTAATGAATCCGAAGTTAATGAAATCGGACAAACCCTAAAAGAGAAACAAGTATTTTCAACACTATTAGGGTCACCATCATCATTCCATTCATCAAAACAAGAAGTTATTAAAGATGAAATAATAAAATTAACTAAAAACATTAAATCAAAGAAACCAAACATTCCAATATTTTCAACAGTTACTGGTGAACTATTTAAATTAGAAGACTCTCAATTCGACTCCAACTATATTTATAACAACATCAGACAACCAGTATTATTCCAAAAAGCAATCGAGAATATATTTAAATATATCGAATCAAATGAACTTGGAAATAGAGTGCAGTTTTTAGAATTATCACCACATCCAACATTAGTTAACTATATAAAAGAAATGATACCATCAAATTCTGATTACTTTCAATCACAATCAATATATGTTTTATCATCATTAAATAGAAAAACAAACAAAGATATGGCAGAAATTAGAAAATCAATTTCACAATTATATTGCAATGGTTATAATGTCAATTTTAAATGTCAATTACCAAAACCCAAAACTTTTGAAAAATTAAATTTTAAAAAAGCATCCTATTTATTACCACGTTATAAATGGGATGATGATATATATTTCAATCAAAGTCCAACATACTCAACATTTAAAACAAATGGTGCTTCTATTAATCAACTCGGATATAAAAATGAACAATCTCCTTTTATATCATATACATCCTATATTGATGTTGGTGAAGAACCATATAAATTCTTAAAAGGCCATCAAGCAAAAAATAAAGCAATTCTTCCAGGGTGTGCTTATCTTGATAATATCTTAAAGTGTTTCCCAAATCAAGATATAACTATAAACATATTAGAATTTAAATCACCATTAATGCTAATTGAAGGTGTCAAGCAATGTTTATCAACAAATATTTACCAATCAGGGAAAAATGAATATAGGGCAGTTTTTCATTATAAAGACATTAAAACTGGTAAATGGATATTATCTGCACAAGGTAGATTCTCAATTACTAAACATAATACAGTTCCTCAAAAAGTAAATATGAATAAATATAGAGAAAAATGTAATTGGACCAAACTACAAAAAAAAGAATTATACGAAGCAATCAAAGAAATGGCAGAATTAAACTTAACAGGTTCATTCCAAAGTATTGAAGAAGTGTTCTATGGTAATGATGGGGCATTCCTTAAAATCTCCCTAAATCCGCCACTTTCCAGCTATGATAATCAATCATTTTTAAATATATGTATTCTTGATGCATGTTTCCAATCTTTAGCAGTCTACAAGAAACATCCTAGTCTTACAGTATTTGATAATATACAAAGAGCCCAATTCTTTTCAGAAAATATACCAAAATCAGCAATGGAAAGAGATAAATATAAATATGTTTATTGCTATACAGAATTTATTGGCACTATTTGTGACTCATTTATTGCCAGAATATTAATGACATTAGAAGATGGAACCATATTATTTATTTGTCCTGCTGCAACTTACACATCAATAACACCAACAATTGATAATTTCAAATTTGAAAATCCAAACAACCATTTATTATCCACTGTCCAACAATCTAAAGACTCACTATTAGAGCTACCGTCAACATATTTAAAAAAGAAACTTAATGAACTTATTTCGTCTATAGATAATAGAAAAGCAATAGTTAAATTTTTATATTTAAATATTAAAAATAACTGCCAAAACAATATACTTTTGGAAGATATTACATCCAACTCAAATGAAATCTTAATTTCTAAATATCTCAAAGTTTCAGAAACTGATGGTACACCAAAGATGAATATAGCAAATTTATTCTTTGAAATTCTAAAGGTCAATAAATTATTACTATCAGATTTGTATGAAGAAATCTCAATATTAAATACCAAAGATATCAACACAATTAACAATATAGTTAAAATTCTATTAAATGAAACTCCAACTCCAACTGAGCAAGATTCCTCAACTTTATTAACATCTTTTATTCCAGAAATCCCACACAATCAAATTATAAAAGAAATCATTACAGCCTCAATTACACCAATTATTAACGAAAAGATTGTTTTTAGAATATTAGAGGTTGGTAGTGGTATTGGTTTATTATCTGAAATAATTGCCACCGAAATCAACTCATTAATTGAAAAAAACCCACTTTCAGAAATCAATATTGAATTTACAACTTCAGATAAAGAAAATACCTTTGCACAATTACTTAAAGAGATATTACTGCCAATTTTTGAACTTAATAATAAATCAACTAAGACCTTATTCAAATTAATAGACTTAGATCAAGATCTGTTGGATCAAAAAATCAATCCTTCCTATTATGATATTATAATTATAACCAATTTATCAGACATCCAAGATAAGAATTCATCTATTAAAAATATCAACCAAATTTTATATCCAAATGGTTATTTAATTATAATTGATACACTCTTTAAACCAAAGACAACTGATAAAGAACTAGAAACATATAGACAATGGTTGTCATCCAATTGCCTAAATTCAACCACAAACATCGATGAATGGAAACAACTATTAGTTACAGAGTTAGGCTTTAAAGACTTTATATCAACAAAATCCCCACAGCAACTTATTGTTACAGCCCAAAAACCATCAATCATGAAAATAAGTAAAGATATATCAAAAGAAGATCAATTTCAATCAATATTAGAATCCTATGACCAAATTATTATCTTTGGTCTATATTTAGATATTATTGATTCCGAAAGAGGAAATGATATTGAACAAGGAAATAATATATTTAAAATCAAATCAATTGAAGAATTTAGAAAACATGCAGAATCAACACCATTAACCGAAAAATCCATAATATTTTCAATTGACACCATAAATGAATTAAAAGAAGAAAACTTTAAAGAAATAACTTTTGGCTATATCGAAATAAATCAACATTTATTAAAGACTAAGTGTAAATCCAAACATATACTTGTATCAAGGAATGCTCAACATTATCCAACCAATACATTAGCATCATCAGTTATTGGAGCATTTAGATACTTTTGCGAATTCTCAGAGCTAAATATCTATTCATTTGATTTTGGTTCGGATATTTATGATAGAGGAGTAAAAGACTTTATTATATATAATGATCTAACCAATCCTACCAAGCATATACAAAGGGAATATATTATTAGAGGGGACCATATTTTTTTTGAAATCATTAAAAAAGAAACCAACCTCAAATTAAAATACGAATCAACTTCGTATATAGAAAATAAAAAAGATTTAATAGCAAGATTGGATGGTCATACTTTAGAATTCAAACTTGAAGCCAAAAGAATAGATCTTTTAGAAAATGAAATTGAAATTCAAGTAAAGGCAATTGGTATCAACTTTAAAGACAATTTGGTCTATCGTGGTTTGGTCCCAAAAGAAGCCATGAGTGAAAAAGGTGATCATAATATGCCAGAAATAGGTTATGAATGCAGTGGAGCTGTAACAAGAATAGGGAACAAAGTTAATAAATTTAAAGTAGGTGATAAAGTTTTAGGTCTTTGTTTTTGCTCCTCGTCATCCCATGTAATTGCAAATCAAGATAGATTTGTTTTAAAACCAAAAAACATCTCATTTGTTGAAGCTGCCTCCATACCTCTAGTTTATTCAACATCTTATTACTCTTTATTTTGTAGAGGTAATTTAAATATGGATTTAAACGAAACTGTATTAATTCATTCTGGTACTGGTGGTATTGGATTAGCATGTATTGAGTTATTAAAAGCAATGGGATTCAAGTCATTATTATTTGTAACAGTTGGCTCAAAAGAAAAAGAACAATATCTACGTAACACCTATGGTGATTTTATTACTGGAATCTATTCATCAAGAAGCACTGATTATGTTCAAAAAATTAAACAAAAGATTTCAGAACATAAAAACATTGAAATATCAGTCTTTACCGAACTTGGAGTTTCAGAATTGGGTGTAGATGTTATTATAAATACTTTACCTGTTGAATTTATGGAGGCAAATTTTAACGCTTTAGCTCAAGGTGGCCGAATTGTAGATCTTAGTGTAACCCATTTAAACTCTAGAGAAACTACAGATTGGACAAAATTTAAATATTTTATATCCTATTCAACTTGTGAAGTAATGCAATCTGGTTTCAATAAGGCCAAACCTTTTTTGCAAATCATTACAGATATGATCGAAAAAGAAAAACTATCATTAATACCAATTAAAGAATATCCCATTACAAACATTAAAGAAGCAATAGAATACATATCTGAAAGAAAGCATATTGGTAAACTCGTTGTTAACTATGAATCCACACCAGATTTAATCCAAGATACAATCAATAAATCAAATGATGAATTTGAAAAGAGTTTTTTAGTGCCATCACCATCATACCAAGTTGATATCAATAGATTTGGTAAAACAATACTCCTAACTGGTCAAAAAGGTTTATCATTAACTATTATCAAATGGCTTCTTATTTACAACTCCAAAAAAGAAGAACAAGCAATTAAAAATATTATAGTTTTATCAAAGTCTCCAATCAAACATGAATTAGAAATTATTATAGGAAAAGCAAGATTGAAATCCAATGTTAAAATTTATTTTAAACAAGTTGATATATCAAATAAAGATCAAATAGACCAAATATTTGAACAACTTAACAAAGATCCAATATTAGATCCAATTGAAACAATTTTTCATAATGCATTTATTCCTGTTCAATCCGAGGCCCAAGAAATTGATATGCAACAATTAATAGACTCCCACGGCGCTAAGACTATTGGACTAATTAATTTATACAATGCTGTATGTTCAAAAGGTTTGGTTCTGAAAAATTTGGTATTGGCTTCTTCCATTGCAACAACATTAGGGGGTCATCGTCAGTGTGGTTATGTTTGTGCTAATGCAGTTTTAGATTCATTTTCAAAAGTATTAAGAAAACAAGGGGTACCATGTATTTCAATTAATTTTTCACCAATTGAACATGGTGGATATGTTCACAGAAATGAAGGTGTTCAAAAGCTTATTCAATCACAAGGTTTAGATTTAATTTCTACAAACTTAGTTATAGGAACTATAGATTTAGTGCTTCAAAATCAAGATCACTTAAATAACAAGATCCTTGCACAATTTAATCATTCCTCTTTTAACAAAACATTCAAAAGCAACCTACTTTCATATAAATTGGAATTTTGTGTAAATTCAAACCAATCAAGTAATGATGAATATGGCGATAGCGATGACGAACTATCGATTAGAGAGAAAATACTAAACAAATTTAGTGAGTTCTTGGCTATAGACCCTTCAAAGGTAAATGTAGATATTCCTTTAAGAGATTACGGGATTGAAAGTATGTTGGTTGTGGAGCTCAAAAATTGGTTAGAAAAATCATTTGTACCAAATATTTTAACAATATCACAGCTACAAATAACAACAATTAGTGGGTTGGTAGTTGCTGTCAAAAACGCTCTTAATAGATCAAACAATAGTAATAATAGTAATAACAATAGTAACAATAAAAAGAAAACCAATCAAAAGAAAGACCAGCAACAAAATAACAAAACAAATATCGAATGGGAAAATGAAATATTATTTGATAAATCAACAACATTACCAACTCAAAAACAAATTATAGAATATAAAGAATCAATCTTAGCAAACAATAATGAAAATATTTTATTATTAACTGGTGCAACAGGTTATCTTGGTATATATCTATTAAACAATTTAATTAAAAAATCAAGTGTAAAGTTAGTTTATTGCTTAGTTAGAAATAGAACCAAAGATGAAGCTATGAAAACAATAATTCAACTATTAAAAGAACATCAAATATTTAATAAACTTTCACAACACCAAATTAATAAAATTCAAATTGTAGTTGGAGACTATTCAAAAGATTTATTTGGTATAGAATGCAGCAATGAATACACACTACTTTCAGAACAAGTTCATATGGTTGTAAACTGTGCAATGGAACTACATCTAAAAAAGAACTACATAGATCTAAAAGAATCATTAAATGGTGTAAAACAATGTATAAAATTTGCAAGTCATAATAAACTAAAAAAAATTATACAATTCTCTTCTCTTGGGATGTATTCAAATATTGAAAATATAGAAGGCCCCTACCCAGATTATTATATACCTCCAGCAACCAAAGAATCAATGGAATGTGGTATTATGAATGGTTATCTTCAATTAAAAATCGTGGCTGAATATCATATTAAATATGCTTCATCCAAAGGTGTTCCATCAATGATCATCCGTTTACCATTCTTATTCTCTGATACCGATACTGGTATAGGTAGGCCAATAGACTTATTCCAAACTTTTATTCAATCAAGTTATTTAATGAGTGTTTACCCAAAAGAACTTCAAAATAAAAAAATGCATACCATACCAGTTTCATGGGCCTCAAAAACTATATCATTTATGATATTCAATTGTTGGAATCTTCAAACCCCATTCGAAAATTTACAATGCTTTAACCTTCCAGGAGACCCAATGCCATTAGGTGATATACTTGAATCATTAGAACCTAATTTAGCTTGGAGAAAGTTACCATCACTTCAATTTGTAAAGAAATTAGCAATTTATAATAATGAACAATGTAAAACCCTATTACCATTTATCAGTGGTCAGGATTTCCTCAGAAATATAATAATCAATTTTCCTTTTAAACTAAGTGACCAATTAAAACAAATGTTAATTTCAAATAATTTAAATAAAGGTTCTGGTGTCACAAAACAATCAATTTTAAATCATTTAAGCTACACTTTTAAAAAAAAAGTTTTTTAAAAAAAAAAAAAATTAAATAAACAGTTATCTTTCAAAAAAAAAATTAAATTAACTTTGTCTTGTAATATGATTTATTTAAATCATCCTTATTTAAATGGTAAATATGGCTTAATGATTCATTCCCATCTTAATTTTATTTTAAGGGTCTATATATTCCTGGCACTGTATACAATTGGATTTGGTTTTATTTTGGTCAATTGAAATTTCCAAATTGTATTTTCCCGAAAGGAGTTTAAGAAGTCCTGGTGAGTGTGGTTTTGTTGTAACAAAATCAATTAACTGTTATCTATGTCTAGATTTCTATTAAAGTAGGTGAGTTGTTCATCAACAAATGTAAAAAAATTAGTGGAAAATTTTTTATTAAACCTTAAGAAAAACCATTTCACCTGTATTGAGGCAATCTTGTTATTTTTTTCAGTTTGTTTATGTAGCCAATTTATAAATTTGTTGAATAAAAGGATGTAAACAATTCAAAAAAAAAAAAAAAATAGTTTTTAGATCTAAAAAGTGTTATTTTAGATCTATTGGAAAATTTTAAATAAAAAATTCAAATTTTATTAAAAAAATAGATTATTATTCTTGGAGATAAACATATTTATCAAGAGTAATTATTAAGGTTTTTTCTGATAAACTGACGAAGTATACTGGAGAACGAAATTCATAACGGAACTCTCCATAATTTTCAATTTCATGTGTGTCTGATAGATTATTTTCACCTCTTATTGTAACTAAACCATCACCACCACCAACAACTTGAACTTTAACCAATGTATCACCCCATGGTTCCTAAAATTATATTAGTTTAATTATTAAAAAGTAAATATTTTGAAACATATAATACCTACAAGTTTTTCTGAAGGAATATATGGTTCTAAATAAAAGAAAAAGAAAAAAAGAAAAAAAATTAGAAAATTTTTTTTAAAATATTTAATAAAAATAACAAAGCATACCAATAGTACATGATAGTGACACTTTTCATTTTAAAGAAATAAAAAAAAGATAAATTAATTTTTATTTTTTAATTAATGTAGTTTTTATTTTTTAATTAATGTAGTTTTTATAATTACTTTTTATTTTTTTGTAAAGCTTTAAGAATTAGTTGTAATTAATATATTTGAATTGAAGAAAAATTTTAAATAAAAAAGTTTGGTATTTATTATTTTTTTTTTTTTTTTTAATAAAATACACTTCGCTTAACCGTTTTTTTATTAATTTTTATCTTACTTTACAATTTAAAATAATTCAAAACATTTCACAAAAACAATTAATTATTATATATAAAAAAAGGGGTTAATAAAAAGGGGTGAAATATCAGTTTTTAAAATAACAGATAAAATTAAAAACACACTAATTTTTTTATTAAAATAATTTATGTGTTATTTAATTTTATCTTCTTTTACTTGTATTTAAAATTACCAAACTTATTGGTTATATCCACTATTTTTTAAAGGAGCTTAATTTTTTCATTTTTAATTTTATTATATTATTTAAATATAGTGACTTTGATTGGTTCATTTTTAATTGTAATCTTTGTAATAAAAATATTGTTTGTTGCAATTGGTGTCTATTGGATTATTATATTGAATGGTACAGTACCCGGAATAAATATGTAGACCCTTACTTTATTAAGATGGATAATTATTGAATCAATGGGCCATATTAAATATTTATATTAACCCCCAACACTTTTTCACCAATATCCCCTTTGAAAAAAAAAAAAATTGAGGAAATAAAAGAAATAATAAATAATTAACTATAAATTCATTACTTTATTTATTTTTGGTAAATATTTATTTTTTAAATTAATTTGAGGAACTGAAATTTGATTTTTCAACCAAAGCATTTAATAATAAAGTCTTTGGTTTAAAATTACCATAACAGATTAAAGCCATTTCATAAGCTTTTTTGTAAGTTGTATTAATGAATTTTAAGAGATTTTTAATATCCTTATTTAATGAATCGATATCGATGGTGGTATCTCTTTGTTTTTGCTTTTCTAATTGCTTGATATGATTATTTCTTTGATTGATTAAAGATAATAAATACTTTTCGTTGACTCTAGCTAAATGATAATAACTGTCGATGATTTCACTTGATGGTGATTTAATAACACATTCAACGATTCTGGCGATTTCTTTATAATGTTGAATTGATTGAGACAAGTAATCGAAACTATTGAAAACTGCGGAGAAACGTTCAAAAAGTTTTGATAGACGGAGATGATATAATAACCAACAGTGATGGTTTTCGTGTAATTTGGATAAGATATTTGTTTCATATTCTACTAATCTATTTAAAATTGGTTCTACCATTGGCTGAATTTGTTCTTCACCCTCTTCTTTCTTTTCTTCTTTGAATAATAAATCGTTATTTATGAAATCGTAAAACTTGGCAACATCGGATAAAATATTTAAAAACTCTTGATTGTTCTTATTATTATTCTTTTTATTGAATTGGCAAGTAAGCTTTGAGCAACTCCAAACTTGTTTAAGTATTTTGGTTTTATCGTCGTATTTAACTTTTGGTGAAATATAATTGGTTTCATCTTTGCAGAAAATACAATGGATTGATGAAACAAATCTTGAATTTTCAGTAATATCTGTACATCTTGAACAATCGCAAACAAAATTTTTTGATTTTAATAAAATCTTTTGTCTTTCAATAGTTGGTAATAATAAATCTACATATGAATCAAAAATTTGTTCACCCTTATTGATATCTTTAACAACTCTCATTTCTAATGTTGAATCTATTAATAAGAAAAAAAAAAAATTAATATAATAGTTTATTAAAAAAATTTTATAAAATAAGATAAACATACTTTGAATTGAAAAAAAGGTATTTGGTTCACAAGAGTGATTTAATAAAGCAGCTTTATAAAAATAACCATTTGAAATTGGGGTACGATTAAAATTATTTGAAAGACCTGCAAAAGAGTTTACAAAAATAGAGCATACAACTTCTAAATATTCCTCTTTATTAAATATTGATGATAACTCTGAATTTTCGCTTTTGACAATTAAATATACTTGGTCGAAAAGTTTTGAATATTTATCGAGGAATGATTTATTGTTTTGAATGAAAATTGATTTTTGATTGGTTAATTTACCAACAGTTTGTTCAAAGACTTCACTTGCAACTTTATTCTTCATAACCACTCTAAGTGCCAATAAGCTGATGGATGCATCACAATCGTGTTTTAATGATAATTCTACAAATTTGCTAATAAATGAGCATTCTAATTGATGCACCATTCCATCTGCACATTCATTGGAACAAAACCACATATTGCAACCATATTTGCATTGGAATGGGAAACCTGGTGTTGATTTTGGTTGCTCTGATGTTTGCTGTTCAGTTGAAATTTGATATTTGCAACAATTGAAACAATAATCTTTTTTATATAAAAAGTTTTCCAATGGGATCGAAGCAAATGAATTTTCTGAAAATAATGAATCACCTGGTTTTAATATATCTGTAGCCTCTACATATCTTCCTTTATCTGATTCTTCAATTAATTTTGCTTTATTAAACAATTCCATTATTACACCCTGTATTATTACTGTTTACTAAAAAAAAAATAAAAATAAAAACAAAAAATTTAAATTTAAAAAAAAAAAAACGAGTAATTTTTTTTTTTATTTTTTATTTTTATTTTTATTTTTATTATTTTGTTTTATTTTTTAGATGTAATGTTCTAACATTTTTTTTTTTATATATATTTATTTATAGCATTTTTTTTTTTTTTTTTTTAATTGGTTTTTTTTTTTTTTTTTTTTTTTTTTTGATATTTAAAAATATTTACAATGAAAAAAAAAAAAAAGATAAAAAAAAAAAGGGTAAAAAAAAATGTAGAAACACGACAATTTGTTTTGTTAAAACTTAATAATAGTAAATACAAGAAATATTTCTTGTTTTGTTAAAACTTAAAAAAAGAGACTACGTAATAAAAGAAAAAATATTAAATTTTTTAAAAAATTTTATTTTTTTTTAATTTATTTTTTTTTTATTAATTTATATTTTTTAAATTTTTCCTTTTCTTTTTTAAAAAAAATTTTATTATTTTTTTGAATTTTATAAATATCATATATTTTTAACTTTAATATATAAATAAACATAAAAAAAAAATGTCACAATTTGGTAATTATGTTGCCTTAGGTGGAGGCCACGAATCAGCACCATTCCCAGAATCATCAACTAATTGGAAAGAACTTATTTATTTTAGATCATGGTAAATATTAATTTTATGAACATAAAAAAAATAAAAATACGCACCCCCACACACGATATATCTCTATGGAAAATTTTTTAAAAAAAATAAAAATAGAATAAAAACTATAAAAAAATAAATTTATTAATAAACTTTATTATCTTTTTTTAAATTAAACATTATAATCTTTAACTAATAAATAATATAGGCAAGCACAAGGACTTGTTTCAATTTTCTATTATTTCTCATTAGTTGTTGGTCTTATTATGTTAATCTCAACTATTGTTACCACTGCAAT
The DNA here is from genome assembly GCF_000190715.1 of Dictyostelium purpureum. NCBI lineage: Eukaryota > Evosea > Eumycetozoa > Dictyosteliales > Dictyosteliaceae > Dictyostelium > Dictyostelium purpureum. The sequence continues at coordinate 16,192 of NW_003519352.1, forward strand.
TGCTGGTGGTGTTGGAGGTTTCTTCCTTGGTAAGTAAATAAAATCATATAATGATTATTATTATTATTATTATTATTATTATTATTATTATTATTATTATAATTATTAATTTTAATTTTTTTTATTAATTAAATATTTAATTTTGATAATAGGTTTACTTTATGGTATCATTGAATTCGTTCTTATTATTATTGGTGCCAGAATTTCATCAGAATTAATTTTATCAGTTTTCGATATGAGAGACAGCGTCCACAGATTCTCAAATAGCAATGGTCCAACCATTGTCACCGGTAACCCATCAAACTCAACCTACCAACAACCATCATACCAACAATCAAGTTACCAACAATCAACTTTCCAATCACCACAACAAACACAACAACCAGTATCAAATCAAAATCAAACCAGTTATCAAGAACCATACCAAGGTAATCTTTAAACAATAACAACAAAGATCCCTCATTTTAAATAATAGTATATGTATAAAATTTTCTTTTTTTTTTTTAATTGATAAAAAAAATAAAAAAATAAATCTTTGTCTCAACTTGTAGTAACAATTATAGTTATTTAAAAAAAAATATTTTTTAATAGTTTTTTAAAATAATAATAACAATAACAACAATTATATATTGTTTTTCTCTTTTATTTTGTTTTAGTTTATATATGTTTAAATTTTAAGATACAATGTTTACATCTGACTTTAAGTTATTGATTATATTTTTTGAAGAGGATGATGGAGGTGATTGACGAGTTGGAAAAGTGTGTAATTTCATATTTAAAAATGTATCTAAACGAAATTGTTTTTCTTTGGTTGTTGGTAAAACTTTTAAAGAGTTTAATATTTCAGATTCTAATTGGTTCCAATGATTTTCAATGTCGTCATAGCTTGAGGATACTGAGACTTGATTAGGTTCGAATGAGTCTATTAATGATACGATTCTATAAGATTCATTTGGTTTGAGTAGCCATGATCTTGGGAGAAATGGAATTAAATGTATCCAACATTTGGTTAAAAAACTGTAGTTTGGATGCTCCAATATTAAATCATTCTTTGTTACATGTGATTTACCTGCTTCTGATTGTTCTTTGATTTTATTTCTATTTAAAAGTTGGGTGATTTCCTTTTGTTTTTCTTTAATTTCTGTTATTACGTTGCCAAATCCTTTATTTTTGATATCACCTATAATATTAAAAAGTTCACCTTTGTCGCTGGTTGTGGAGTTTGTTGATTGTGTATTATTATTTTGTTGATTTTCAAGAAAATATCCATAATTATTTTGAAAACTAATTGAGTTTAAAAATCCCTTTGGTAATAACTCTTTTTCTGTAACTAAAAATTTTGAATTTTGCTTTTCGAGTTGAAAATATGGATTTCTTTTAATTGGTGTCCATAATAAAAACAATCCACTCATTTTATCTGATGTTCTGTTAACTTTTGATACCCACATTTTCTTTTCTTTTTTTTTTTTTTCGATGACAGTAGTGGCACTAAAAATACAAATATAAAACAAAATTTAAAATAAACAAATAATTAAATGATTTAAATAAATAAAATAGAAATGAATTGGTTGTGAAGTGTATGATATATTTAAAAATAAAAAATGAAAAATTAAAAAAATAAAAAAATAATTTAAAAAAATATTAAAAAAAAAATAAAAAAAAAAAATAAAAAAATAAAATAATAATTACTACAAATAATTCATTGAATTTGGAAAAAAAAAAATATAATAATTATTTCATTATTATAATAATAGGAATGTGATTATTACTTTTCTTTTCTTTTTTTTTTTTAATTTTTATTTTCTTTTTATGTATATTTTTATTTAGTTTAATTGATCAATTGCATTTTTATCAGGTATCCAAAAAGCTAAAGAAGAGTCTGAAGATGCCGCCATCATTGATCTAGGGTTCCACTGTACACAACCAACTGTATTTGAATGACCATTCCAAACTGCAACTTCCTCGCCTGTTAAAGTTTTCCAAACATGGACTGAACCATCCTCGCTTCCAGATAAAACATATTGTGCATCAGGTGAAAAAGATGCTTCAAGTACCGAACCATTATTATTTACAAAACTAGTATATCTTTGTTTCTAAAATAAAAAAGTAATTTAAAATTATTAATGATCTCTTCTACTATGATTATTATTCATATTATTATTACTTACAACTTCACCAGTAAAAGAATCTATTAAAAATATAACATTATTTCTTGTTGATAAAAGTATATATTTCCCATCACTAGTAAATTTCATTGTTGTCCACTCAACAGGCATTGGGTGATCAATTGAAAATGAAGAAAATGGACCTTTATCATAATTTCTGAGATCATAAAGTTTAATTGTATTTACAGATACTGCAGTTGCAAAAATAAGACCTTGTGGATCAAATGATACTGATGGTCTACCGCTTCTTCTTAATAATCCTTGACATATATTAGTTCTTAAATCCCACATCCTAATTGTATCATCTAACGAACCTGAAATAAATTGATCGTTTATTGGTGACATTGAAATTGATACTACCCTATAATAATAATATTATTAAATTAATAAAGTTCTTTTTTTTCTTTTTTCCTTTTCTTTTTCTTTTTACATACTTATTTCTATGACCTTTAAAATACTTTAAATATCTATTATCGTGTAATGATAAATATCTTAAAGATTCATCCCATGAGTTTTTTGATGCACATATAATTGATGTATTGCTATGTGTAAACTTTATTAGATCAACACCATATTTTTTGCTATATAAAGTTTTATTTAATCTATAGGATTAAAAAAAAAAGATGTTATTATTAAATTTGTAAATATTGTTATTTCTCGTATCATATTTAGTTTACATACTCTCCTGAGTCTATATTATATAAATGAATTGATTCATCGTCGGATGCTGTTATAAGTAATGAACCATCTTTATTAAAATCCATTGAATTTATGGGCATCTAAATTAATTGTTACATTTTTATATTGTATACATTAATTAATGGTTTTTTATAAATATATTTTGTGATATTGTGATAGTGTGAACATATGTTGGATCTTACATTATTACTATTATCATCTCTAAATAGTTTCCCTATACCCATATTTTGAACTATATTATCTGTTAATCTTAAACTTCCTTTCATTTTTTCTTGGTTATATTCGTTTATATTTAATACTTCTTTGTATCTTTGTTTTTGATTATTTATTAAAATTACAGATAAATATATACAAGGACAAAATAATAATAATTTTAATTTTATAAAAAAAAATTTTGAAAATTAAAAAAAATAAAAAAATGAAAAAAATGAAAAAAAAAAAAAATATTTTTTTTTGGTATATAGATAAAAAAAAAAAAAGAATTTATTTATTTTTAGGTTAAAAAAAGAAATTATTATTGTTATTATACTATTTATATTAAATAAAAATATCCAATTTAAAAATATTTTTATAAGAGAAAAGAAACATGTCCAACAAATCAAATTTTGAACTTGAAATCAAAGAGGAATGATGATGAAATTTAAATTTTATATGGGTGTGGGGTGAGTTTGGAAAAAAGATAATTACAAGAAAGAAAATATGAAATATGGTTATTACTGTTTACTTTTTAGATAAACTAGTTGAGGCTTTTTTTACAGTTGAGGATGTGGTACTTGGCATTGATTTTTTGGTTGGTTGGGGTACAACAGAGGATGATTTTGCTACAGTGGTTTTATTTGATGCAGCAGTAGTGGTAGTGGTTTTGGTAGCAGCTGGTTTTTTATTGACAGATTTGGAAATGGCTGATGATCTTAAGGCGTCGGCTTTGGTTGTACCAATGATGGGTGAGCTATATAAAGATGATGAAGTTGAAAATGGGGATGAAACCAATGGTGGTGATCCACCATCCATTCTTGGTGATGAAATGGGTGATGTATATTTAATACCAGTTGGTGCTACAACTGTTGATGATTCAAGTTTACTCTTCTTTTCTTTGATATCTGCCAATTTCTTTTTCTTTTCTTCGATTGATTCTGAAGTTGATGGAGCAGATGCTAATGTAGTTTTTTGAACTTTTAAATCTTCAATTTGATTCTTTACAGATGGTAAAGGTCTTTTCTTATTACTAACTGGAAGAAGAGCAATTTTTTCTGGGAGTGGAGTTTGGCTTCTTGATCTTGTGATCATTGGTGCAATATTTGTGCTAATCAAAGGAGTTGGTTTTGATGTAGCAGCAGTCGATTTTGATTTCAAAGCAGCAACTTTTGAACTTAATCTATTACTTTCAATATCAACAGATTTGCTACTCATTGATTTGGTTGTTTTGGATGCGAGTGATAACAATGTTGATGATGCTCTAGATTTCATAATTGGTGATGAAATATTTGGAGATAAAACTCTTGGTGAAATAACTTTAGAGATTGGTGAGGTAACTTTTGAAATTGTTTTAGAAACTGTTTTTCCAAAAGCGGAGTTGATAGTATCATTTGATCTACTTGATAATGTACTGGCTCTGGCCGAAACAGTTGATGTAAGTGGTTTAGATCTTGATGTATTACCAGCACTTGATAATTTGGGCTTTTCAGTTTTACTTGGTTTAATTGAATCTTTATTTGGCTTTTTCTTTTTATCCCTATCCTCTTCATCTTCACCATCGTCACCAGTCATTAATATTGAACTATTGGTTGAGCTTGATTGGTCTTCATAAACAATATCCGAATCATTGTTTGAATTTAATTTTTCTTCAATTTCCTTATCTTCTTGCTCCTCCTCTTCATCATCAAATTCTTCTTCTTCAAGGTCTTCTTCTTCCTCTTCTTCTTCAAGTTCCTCTTCCTCCTCAGACTCTTCCTGGCCAAAATCTTCACTTTCTTCAAGACTTTTTAATAATTTCTCTGCCTCCAATCTCTCTTTTTCGATTCGTTCCTGTTCTAATTTTTCTTTCTCAATGCGTTCTTCCTCTAATCTTTCTAAACGCTCTTGTTCTACTCTTGCCCTTTCTAAACGCTCTTGTTCTTTTTTTAAAAACAATTGGTTTTTAAAAGATGATCTTTGAATAAACATTCTAACGATAGATTGAATTTTGATGATGGCATTTAATCTTTCAATACGATCTTTCTCTAATTTCTCTTGCTCTCTCTTCTCTCTTAAAATCTTTTGGTATTTTCTCTTTTGAATACACATTCTAAATAATGACTGAATTTTAATAGCAGATGATCTTATTTGTTTAAATTTTTTTCTTTGAATAAAAGTTCTAATAGATGAGGATACAATAAGTGATGATTGATTCTTCATATGCTCTTCTTTAATTCTCTCTAGGTCTGCACAATCACTAATTAAAACTGTATTTCTTCTTGCTGATTTGGTCATTTTAGAAAGAACTCTTTCTCTACTTGAAATATTTTTACCACTAAAGAAAACATTACTATTATTATTATTGTTATCACTTAATTGTTTGTTTTGTTTTGTTGGTGTTGTATTGCTTAATTGGTTTAACAAATTATTATTGACCTTTAATGGTGTTAATGGTTTTTGATTATTATTATTATTAGATGAAGTTAAAAATGAATTCATATATTTTTTCTTTGATTTTGGTGTCATTGAAAGAACATCCATATTCTCCTTATTTGATGTGGTTGTGGTTGTATTTGTAGTTGGAGTGGCTTGATAGATTTCAAAAAAATCATTATTATTTCTAGAGTTTATTATTTTAACTTGATCTGGGTTCTTTGAAAATTTTACAGATTTGGATGGTGTTAAAGCTTCCATTGTTAATTTTGATAATTATTAAAAAGGAACTTGTTTAAATTTTAGTAAAAAAATTAATATATTTTTAATTTTAAAAATGAATTTGATTATTTCTTTAAAATAAATAATTACCTTTTTTTTTTTAAATATTAAAGTTTCTTTCTTTTTTTTTTTTTTTTTGTTTTTTTAAATATTAAAAAATATATTCGAAAATAATTTATTAGAGAAAAAAATAATTGTATGAAATTTGTAAACAAAAATTTAATATAAATAATGGTAATGAAAATTAAAAAATTGAACAAATAAAATAAAAATTTAATATAAAAAATAATAAAAAAAAAAAAAAAAAAAAAAAATTTTTTAAAATTTGAATTTTAAGCGCATTAAAAAAAAAATATAACAGTTTTCACTTAAAAAATTTAAATTTAACTGTATTTGACAATAACACATTAACTTTACAATTCCTTTAACTATATCTAGAAAACAATATAACAATTAAGAAAAATTAAATTAAAAATAAAAAAAATAAAAAAAGAATACTTAATTTTTTATGGAAAAATGGATAACAACAATAGAAATAATTGAAAAATAGAATAAAAAATATGAAAAAGAATAAATAACCATTTTGTATATTTATTATAATTATGTATATAAATATATATTTTATATAAATCAATTTTGATATTTATAAATATTTTTTTTTATTTTTTTTTATTTTTTTTTTTTTTTTAGTTTTATTTTTATTTTTTTTAATTTTTTTTAATTTTTTTAATTTTTTTTTTTTTTTTTCTTTTTAAAATTTATTTTCATCAACAAAACGATAATGAACAATCAATCACTTCAAAGAGTTGCTATGATCTCAGAACACTTAAATCCAAGTTCATCTGGTAGGTTTATTCAAATATATTCATAATCACATTTAAATATAAAATATTTTATATTTTGGAAATTGTGCTTATTTTTTGTGTATCGTTTTTTTTTTCAAACAATGTTTTTAAAATAAAAACAATTTATAAATTGTTTTTAAAACCAATTTATTGCAAACCACAACAACATCAACAAAATCTAAAAGAGGAAAAATCTATTAATAAAAATTAAAAAAATAATTTAATTAAATAACGAACAAAAATACAATATTGTGGGGGTGGGTTCATAAATGTGGTTTTTTTTTTTTTTAATTAATTTTTGTTACAATTCTAAACAATAACCAAATAAAAAAAAAGAAATATTGTTATTGTTAGAGTGTGTTTTTGCAATATATTTTAGGTTTTTTTTTTTTAATTTTTTTTTTTTTTTTAATTTTTTATTGCACACAACAAAAGGTTTAATTAAATTAATAAAGATACATGCTTTTAATATTAATTTAATTATTTTCTTTTGTGTTTCAACATTTTTTTTTTTTTTGTTTTTTTTTTCTTTTGTAATTTTATTTTCAATACTAACTTATTTGTTTTTTTTATTCTTTAGAATTAAATATGAATAATACAGCTGCTTCAGTTAAAACCCCAAAAGAAGAATTAAAAGACTTCATTGATATCTTCCCAATTCTCTCCAATGAAATTATCAGAGAGCTTCCAGGTATGGACATGCCACCACAAACTGTTAAATGGGTCGAAAAATTATTAGAAACCAATGTTATGGGCGGTAAAATGAATCGTATGTATTTAAATATTATATAATAAACAAAAAAAAAAAATATACTAATACTTATTATTATTCATTTATCTTTAGGTGGTCTTACTGTTTTACATTCATTACAATTATTAGTTGAGGGTCGTCAATTAACCCGTAGTGAAATTTTCCAAGCCAATGTTTTAGGTTGGTGTGTAGAATGGTTACAAAGTTTCTTCTTAGTTGCTGATGATTTAATGGATTCATCAATCACCAGAAGAGGCCAACCATGTTGGTATCGTCAACCAAATCCAATCTCAAACAATGGTACTCCAATTGGTACTATTGCTGTCAATGATTCATTCATCTTAGAATCATGTATTTACATTTTAATCAAGAAATACTTTAGAAATGAACAATATTATGCTGATATTTTAGATCTTTTCCACGAAACCAGTTATCAAACTGAATTAGGTCAATTATTAGATTTAACCACCCAACCAAATAGAGGCGATTTTTCATTATTTACTTTAAATACGTAAGTATTTAAATTTAGATAGTTGCTTACAATCATGTATAAACAAAATAATAATTATTTTTTTATTTTTTTTATTTATTTAGCTATCGTCGTATTGTTAAATATAAAACTGCCTATTATTCATTCTATTTACCAGTTGCTTTAGCCATGTTAATGTGCGGTATTAACTCAACTCCAGCTTTTGAAACTGCCAAAGATATTTTATTACCAATGGGTGAATACTTCCAAATTCAAGATGATTATTTAGATTGTTATGGTTCACCAGCCGTTATCGGTAAAATTGGTAGAGATATCGAAGAAAATAAATGTTCATGGATGATCTGTCAAGCTATTCTCAATGCTACTCCATCCCAAATTGAAACCTTAAAGAAACACTATGGTGTTGATAATCCAGAAGATGTACAAATCGTTAAAAAACTCTTTGGTGAAATCGATCTTAAAAAGATTTTCAAAACTTATGAAGAAGAAAGTTATGGTTTATTAGTTAACAAAATTAAACAAGTTCGTATTATGCCACAAGAAGTTTTCCTTAAATTATTATCTAAAATCTACAAGAGAGATTTATAAACTAAAAGCAACCTATTCCATTAATCAATAATTTTAATTAAATTTTAAAAATAAATAATTTTTTTTTAAATATAATCATCCACCCCCCCAATCTATTCTTTATTTATTATTTCAAATTTCATAATGCAGTATTAGAAAAAAATATAAATACACCTTTTTTTTTTTAATTGTTTTTTTTTATTTATTTTTTTTTAATTGTTTTTTTTAATTGTTTTTTTGATATAGTTTAATCTCTAATTTCTTCGTCTTCAATTCCTCTAATATATAAAACATTATTACATCTAATTAAAACTTCGCCTAATTGACCCATAACTGCACCATCTATCCATTCTTCAGTTGCTAACATCTAATTATAAAATGTAAAATAAAAAAAAGATATTAGTATATAAATATATGGTAATGCTTTTTAAATCTATAATTTATAAATACTTGTAAATTCATATAACTATCAACTGATGATAAAATACCACGATATTCCATTCCACCCCACTTTAAACGAACTGCTATTTTTTTACCTTTTAATCCATATAAAAAAGGTTTTGGTGATAATGCTTCGATTTTATTCTATATTTTAAAAATGATAAAGAGAGTAAGTAAATTATATTTAATAACAATAGCAATAATAGTAGAAATAATAAAATAAAAAGAAATCTAATAAGTTATTTATAGATATCATCTTACCATTTTTAATAACTTTAAATTTGTTTATATATAGGTTAAGGTGATTTTTTTAATTTTTGTTTATTTTTATATTTACAAAATAAATATTATTAATAAAAGCTATATACAACCAAATAATAGAATTATTTAAATATTTCAAAAATTATTAAAAAAAAATGAAAGATGAAAATTAAAAAAAATTTAAAAAAATATAAAAAAAAAATTAGTTTTTTTTTTTAATTTTTTTTAATTTTTTTTAATTGATGAATTTTATAAAATTATTGAGAATGATCAAACAAAAGGATTAGTATAAAGAAAAAAAAAAAGCAAATAAATCAATAGGTTATTAGAAGAAAGCTAATGGTATCAAATATAGAGTTTTATAAATTGTAACAAATAGTTATTATTTTATTTATTTTTATTTTAAAATTGTACTACTGTGTATCTTCTATTGTGAATCTTTCCAAATCTGGTGAGTTTGTTATCCAATTTTTAAATTTTATTTCTTTTAATTTTTCATATGCCTTAAAGTAATTTTCAGATTTGTGTTTACAATCATAGTAGTTACTGTTTCTGTAAAATTAAAAAAATAAAAAAGATTAATTAATAACTGTGGAATATATAACAATAGTATAATTAAATATAATCAGGATACCTACATTAGTTTATCCAGTTCTGGTGATGGGTTTTTTAATTTGAGTTGTTTAATAGTTTCATTAAATAGTTTAAATATATTGTATTTACAAATTGAGGCTCTTTGGGAAACTGCATCGAAATTCTTTTGGTTTGTGCCCATCTTTTTACCATTTACTGCTATTGTAACTTCGTGTTGATTTGGGTAACTATAATTTATTGATAACCCTGATGATACGGCATTTGAGTTATTATTTTTTCTTTTTTTATTACTTTTTTCTTCATTATTATTTTCTTCATTTTTATTTTCTAATTGTTTTGTTTCTAATAATACTTTTGAAAATGGGAATTTTAAATCTGTTGAAAAAATTTGAAAATCTAAATTAAATGTGAAGGGTTCTTCAAAGACTTTGTTTTTATGGTCATCATCATTATTAATATTAATTGTTTTTAATTCATCTTCGATTCTACCAATAATTCCTCTATATACACTGGTTTTATTAAATAGGTCACCAATTGTTAAGCTTGATAAATAAATTGGTGAGTGGTTTTGGGTAAAGTGTAATAATAGTGAACCTTGAATACCTAAAATATTCCATCTCGCGATTTTGTCACTGCATGACATCGATACTGTGGGATCACCTCTACCTGGTTTAACTCTTAATACCCCAACTTGGTGATACCCTAGGCCTGCTTCTTTTTTATCCTCTGGTTCACCTGTTACTGGTTTTGCACCTGTTCTTTGAATATCTTCAATAATTTCAATTTTAATTTTTTTCAATTGTCTTTTTTCTTCCTCCTCTTCTTCTTCTTCCTCTTCTTCTTTTTTATCATCACAGTCTTCAGTCTTTTCACTGTTTGATGCTAATTTATCTGTTTCTAAACTTTTTGGGAAAATTGAACAGTCACCACCTAAATTGTATGATATAAATTATTAGTTTTGATTTATAGTCCCTATTATTATTATTATTATTATTATTTTGATAATGAATAATTACATGGTGTCTGATTAACATAAAAATGTAGTGAATGATTTTTTTTTAATTTAATTTCAGGTAACATGTTTTCTTTTAGTTCAATATCATATATAATACTACTTTCATTTGATTTTATAAATTTGATAATTTCGTTATATGTAAATCTAAATGATGTAAAATATTTTATTAGTGACTTTATTCTTTATTATGATTATGTTAATTTAATAAACAAACCTTTGAAATGCTCTTTTACAAATAATTTCTGCATGAGAGTCATTTAAAACATCACCTTTGTTTGATAGTGATGATTTACCTAGACATCTATTTCCAGTTCCTAACGATATGACTTGTTTAATTTCATAGCTGTTATTTGATGGATTGTCAATTACCAATACAATTGTTGCTAGTACTGTCCATTCGTTATTTTCAATATTGGGCTTACCTTTTTTAGCTAATTTCTTTTCAAAAAATTGGTGACTAAAATTTGTAATCTTTTCAGAAAATGATTTATCATTTCTCCATGCCATTATTTTTAAGAAATATAAAAAAATAAATCAAAAAAAAAAAAAAAAATTTTTTTAATTTTTTTAATTTTTTTTAAACTATATTGCCCACACAAAGGTTATATTATTAATTAATATAATTATTTATGGATATGAAATGATTTTTAAAAATAATTAAACATTTAAATTTGATATAACATTTATTTTGAAATTTTATAGAAAATTTAATCAAAAATTATGGACAAAAAATGAAAATTTAATCAAAAATAATTTCGATTAAATAGAGAATTGATGTACCCTTATATCCAGTTACCTTTTCACTAGTGTATGATCTATTTGAAGTAAGCATAACTTGTTGAGTGGAAACTGTTATTGCCTTTGTTTCATTTACACCATAGGATGGATTATGATCATAGTTTTCATGATAAACAAAGAATGGATTTCTTTTTTCAGTTTCAGTACCTTCTTTAAAAACAAAGTTTTCAACTACAGCTCCAGCAACTAATGTCCAATTAGCTTCATTAAAAATTCTATGATGGAATTTGATTTTGAATGTTCTTGATTTTGCACTGGGGAATTTAATTACATATATTGATGGTAAATAGATGTTTTGTGCTGAAAGGACCTATATGTAATAATAATTAATAAAGAATCAATTTCGTATATTATAAATTAAAATATAATTACCTGGTAACCACCTGCCAAACTATGTGTAAATGTATTCCAACCTAATGAAGGGGGTAGTCCAAATAAATGTGATCCTTTGGAATCATCAACTTCAATAATATTTGGAGGAGTTGAAGTGTAGTCAAAAGCTCTGACTGGAAAATAGGTGAAGTCAGCACTTCTGAATACTGTAGCAGCATCAAAATAGGGTGGACGATAGTATCCATATACTGGTGAAAGATTTTCACCATGAACATGACGTGAAAGTTTCCATCCAGCATTAAGTATGGTTTTATAAAAGTCAATTGTATAAGAATGGATTCTTGATCTAGCATCATTAACATCAAAATCACTGAAACCCCATTCTTTACCATAAAGCACACAATCTCTTTGAATACATAGGTATTGAGAAGCGGTTAAAATATATAACCCAATGGTATTTATCTAATTTTAAAATAAAAAATATTAATAGTTTTTAAAAATTTAAAATATAAAAACAATTACTAAACATACCAATTCACTTTCTTCCTCAAAATAAATCAAACCATCAGTAATTTTATCACGATATAGAATTAGCTGGACTTGGAGAGATGATGAGAGGGTTTCATTTGGCATTGATTTGATTTCATTTGATATTAAGGAATCATTTACATTTTTATTACCATTTCTTTTGAAATACTCTTCAGCCAAAATATAATAATCATCACCAGTTTTTTGAATTTGTTGGAATCTAATAATGCATTGTCTTTTTCTTTCATCACTTAGTTTTTTATCAATGAGCTTTTCAACTGCTTCCATGATTTGTTTGAAACTAAATTATCATAAAAACTATTAATAAATTATCTCTTTTAAAAATTTAATTGATTGTACTTACAACACCTCTTGGCTGTTGAATAAACCAAGTTTTTCAAAAAGAAGGTTTAGAGCACCAAAGATAATTGGTGCAACACCATATGGGTCGGCTGATAATGCAATACCCAAAATTTTCCATAAATCATGAAATGGAAATTCACCATAAAGTTCTTTGGCACTCTTTTCAGCTTGTATCTCTTGAAAAGCTATTTTTGCATTATTCATTTGTTCATTATCAAAGGTAGTAAAGGAACTATCTATTTTTTTCAACTCTTGTAATTTTTCCTCTAAAAAAAGTTTAAGTTTTTCATCATAGTTTTCATAAACTTTTTTTGATTTATCTCTACCTAAAAAATATTTTAAAAAATTGTTATTTAATATTTCCCTGACATAATAAATAAAACAATTATTTACTTACAATCTTGTAGACGTGTAATTTGTTGATTAGAAAGAGACATTGTATATAAATGATAATACTATTGACAAAATTTTCCAGATTTATATAAAAAAAAAAAAAAAAAAAAAATTATAAAAAAAATAAAATAAAAAAAAAATGGGGGATTTACAAATAAAAAGATTCATTGGAACATCCCATTAATTTTAAAAATTTCCTTTTTATACCAATTTACATTAAAATAAAAAAAAACCTACCTTTGTTTTTACAAATTTATATATAAATTAATTTAAAATAAAATAAATATTCTAGCATCATATTGGCATTAAACATTATTTTTTTTTTTGTGCAAAAAAAAAAACAAAAATAATTTTTTTTAATGTAACCACAGAGTGATCTTAACCCCTATCAGAAATATTTAAATTATTTGAAAAACAAACTGATTAATATTCATTTAAAAAATTAAATTTGTTAAAAAATAAATTAAAATAATTACACTAAACACCTGATTAGTTATTATAAATATATTTATAATAATTAAAAATGTAGAATTATTTTTTATTATAATTAATTTTAATTATCTATTTTTATCTTTTTTCCTTTTTTTATAGAGGTACCATATTCACAAACAAAATGATCATTTAATCATATTAAACATCTTTTTTATATTATATAGGTCTCTGTACCATCATATGAATAATATGAAAAAATTACAAATCAACAAAAAATTAACTGTTCAATTGGAATAAAAAAATTAATAAAATATGTAAACTTCAAAATGTGGTTAAAAAAAATTAAATAAAAATATAAAAAATTTTTTTATTTTTATTATTTTTTTTTAATTTGTTTACAAACCAAATTCATATTTATTATTTTTTATTTACAGTACCAAGTAATAAATGCACACTCATATATTTTCACCTAGGGATTTTGATGACATTAGAAATGTTTCGTTAAAATTTATTCCTAAATCCAAAATTAGTGAACTAATTGATCGTGGAAATTTACTTAGTTCAAGGGTTTTTTGAACTTGTCACCAACATTTCAAAGTAATTTAACATGAACCGGGTGTTTTCTCTTTTTAACCATTTATTATAGATCATTATATATAGTTTGGAATAATATATTTTTAAGAAATGAAATTCATAAACATATTTTAAAGTTTATTTCACATAGTCAAAAATAAAATACCTGTATCTAGATTCTCATTCTCTCTATTAAAACCTATATAATTATGTTAATTATTTATATTAAATTTAAAAAAATAAAAAAATTGTTTGGTTCCCATATTTTGTACAACGCATTTTTTAAATGTATTTTTAATAAATAAATTAAATAAATAAATATTATTATCTAATTTGTTTTTTGCTTTTTATTTTTTTGAATTTGGTTAATAAATAGTTTTTTTTTTTAAAATAAATTTACTTTGGGTATTGATGTAGTTTTACCACCATAGTTTGAAATAAATTCAAAAGATAATATATGACTTGTGGGCAATGGTGCTGGGAAATCATAATATAGTGTGGAAGATTGTCTGCACTTTGGTACTAAAATTTGAGTTAACTGTAAAAAAAAAGAATATAAAGTTAATAAAATAAACAAAAATTCAAAAAATAAAAAATTACTTACATGTTGTTCACAAGATAGTTCATTTTTTTGATTTGTGCTATAATAACTTATTGATATACCTTTAATTTGAGACTTAACACCATCTAAATCATTATGAGTTATTATTAAACTAAAACCTCTAATTGAATTTATATTTGATTGGTTTAAAGTGATATGAATTGTTTTGGGTGATTTAATTGTAATATTTGTTTTTAAGGGATTTCTTTTTTGTGCTATAAAAGATGAAGAATATAGAGTATTCTCGTATATATCTTTATCTTCAGAGGAAAGAGGCAAAGAAGAGAATGACCAAGTTGAAATTTCAGATAAAGAGTCAGAATAACCACCATGAACTGCTATTCTACCAATATGGATTTGGGGTTTAGTTGGCATTGATAATGAACCTAAACTTAAAAATGTTGGGATTGAAGGTAGAGTAAACTTTAATGAAATAATACGAGCATGAATTGGTTGGGGTAAGATAAATGATACACAAGAGTGAGGTTGTATTACTAGATTAGGATCACTAGAACTCCAGCCATTTGGATGTAATACCCATTCACCAATATCTTGATATTGATCCTCACTTGTAAAAGTTTTGCCAGCTTTAATATGAATTTGTGGGACGTCGTAGTTGTGATAACCTAAAGAGTCTACAATAATTGAAATTGAATAAACCAATGACTCGTATGAAAGAACAATATCTATATCAACGGTATTTATATCTTGAGGAGCTTTCCAAAACATATTCAATGGTAGTATAGTTGGGGCCAATAGTATAGATTCAATTGGTGGCGAACTAGAACAGGTTGGGACCGACTTTAAAATACCTCCTTTGGGGTACTCTGCCAATGGTGTGAGGGTTTCTGATAAAGACTCGTAGCTATTGGGTAGAGATGATAAATTATTTACATTTGTATTTACATTGTTATGATTGAAATGAAGGTCCAATAATACTTTTTGATAAAACGATAATTTGAATTTAGATTTTGATAAATAAAAACTTCTATCTGCATTCTGAATTTTTTGGAATAGTGTTTCTTGCTTTACAATCAAAATTGAACAACTATTACAAATTGCAATTGGTTTTGGACTTTCAAATTCAAAGATCTTCATTTGATTAGGGGAAACACAAGCAGGGCAAAATCTTTTATAACAATATGAGCATTGTTGATGTCTAATTTTATCCAAGAACGCTAGTGGCTTGCCACATTGTGGACGTTGGCAAATGGAAGATTTGTATTTACTATTCTTTCTCACTGTAACCTCTAATTTTTCATCTCTTTCAAATATAAATCTTTCTGGATTTAGTAAATTGCTAGATATTGATAGTGATTTTAATAAAGAGTCTCTTTCTTGTGGTGATATATTCAATTGAATTCTTTTACATTCTAATTCCAATGCCTCTAAAAATGATATTGTTTTTCCTTCATTATTTAAATTTAAAATTCTTTTAACCAAAAATGTATATTGTGAAATAGGTGAGTTTGAGTCATTTAAATTGAGCTGAATAGTTTCAATATTTTTTTGGTCTTGATTTTGTGATTGCTCTTTTTTATCGTCACCATAATCATTATAAAGAACAATTTCATCTTTATCTGATAGTTTTTTTAAAGATAAAATTTCTGGTGAGGTTATGATTGGTGAGTCCAATAGTTTCTTATTTCTATTTACTTCCTGGTCTGTATATTCATCTTGTTGAGGTTGTTGATCGTTTATTAAAATGGTTTCTTTTTCTTTTGTTGGAGATGATAAGTTAATTGAGGAGTTTGGTGAAGTAGTTGGAGAAGATTGACCCGATTTATATTTTTTCATAACCGATAAAATATCATTAAAACTATTATTTTTACTATTATTTTTACTATTGCTTCTACTATTGCCTCTGCTACCAGTACCATTGCCACTACTATTATTACTATTATTTAATAATACCAATAAATTATCAATTTGATAGTTTATGAATGTATTGGTAATAAGAGTATTTTTTTGTTGTTGTTTTTTTCTTTCCATTGATTGATAGATATCGTTGTTTATTAACTGGGTATAGTTTGAGCTATTGTTTTTATCGATAGAATTTCTATAGGTTGGATTAATATTGAGACTAAATGAATTATTATTACTGAAATAACTATTGGAATGATAACCAAATACTTCAACTTTCCCGATAGTTAATGGTTTGTGTTTACCACTAAATATAATTTTTACGATTCTGTTAAAATATCTATCTAATGTTATACCACCACTAAGGATATTATTATTTAAACGATTTGAATATGCATCCCATGGAGAATTTGATAAAATATAACATAACTTGGTTCCAGTTGTGCATCTTGGAATTTCGATATCTTGAAGTACAAAGTTTAAATCATTTAAATAATTACCGACTTGGATATCCATTAACTGTGGGAAACTATCTGAGCTTGTACCATGGGCCACAGTGATGCAAATTTCGGTAACTACGCTTGG
Organism: Dictyostelium purpureum; assembly: GCF_000190715.1. Taxonomy (NCBI): domain Eukaryota; phylum Evosea; class Eumycetozoa; order Dictyosteliales; family Dictyosteliaceae; genus Dictyostelium; species Dictyostelium purpureum. Next base: position 33,378 of record NW_003519352.1, read on the forward strand.
CTGACTAAGATAAATTACCATTTCAACAGAATCTGTATCATTGGGAAAAATCCAACAAAAATCATCAATGTCTCGAATTAAAATGGAGGGATTTAAATAGCTTGATAATAAACTTGGTAATGTCTTGACACAACTCGATGGTGCACTTGATATCCAATAGGGCGACAAATCTTTCCCAATACTTGAGTTAAAAGGGAAATAACGTGAACTAAAACCAAAGCAATTACCCAAGAATAATAAATACTGGTAACTACGATTTTCATCTGTATGACTATTTTGATATTTTCTTTGGCTTGATAGTAAATGACTTGTTGATGCTACAGGAGTTGCTTGAATGAGCTCTCTCATTACTGGTGAGGGTGGTGATGGATTGTTATGATATAATATACTACAAATATCGGCACTTGCAACATAAAATTCGACCAATGCATTAAATATTTTTAAATTTTTAAAGCTACTTAGCATGAACTCTAACGAACTTGAACTGCCAAATGATATCATGTCATCAAATGATTGAATACCAAGCTCTGATCCCATCTTGGAAATGATTTGGAAAAAATTAAAAAATAATACAATATTGACACGTTCCAATGAATCTAAACAACTATATCTTATAATTTCTTTTTGTGGCTTATAGTTTAAAAATAATAACTTCTTTTCATTGTTATTTATATTGCTATTTAAATTTGAGCTTGATGATAATGATATTAATTGTGGGGTAGTTGGTAAATTTGATGTTGATGCTGTTGGTGTTTGATTATATGAATTTAATGGTGAAAATGAACTTTGTGGTGTAAAAGCTTGTGATGGAGTTGAGGTTGTAGAGTTATTTATTATTGAAAATGATGATGGAGATAGTGGTGTCACTGAACTATTAAACTCACCACTGTTGTTTGTTAATGATGGTGATGCTATTGTTAAATTATTAAATCCACTGACTTGATTTAACAATGGACTAATAATGTTTGGGTTATTATTATTTATACCACCACTATTTTTTAAAAATGGTGATGACATATTATTATTATTATTATTACTATTGCTGTTACTATCAAAAGGCTTTATTAAACCAGAGGAAAAACCTGAATTATCCAATGCTGATTTTGTTGAATCCCATAACATTTGAACAGTTTTTGTTAAGTGGCCATTATTATTTTTTAAACTATTAATCCAATCGAATGAATAAATTTGTAAATCTACATTTAAATAAGAGATAACATTTTCACAGCACTTTTGATATAATTGAGATAGAATAAGCTCTTGCTTATCACCTTCTTGTTTTAATAAATCTACCAATTGAATCGAGGGTATACCAGCTAGATTTGAGTCTTTATTATATTCATAGAATTTTTGATAACGATTTAATAGATTTTGATAGTAAATTTCTGATTTTTCGAATGGATTTGGATTATCTTTACCACGATCCTTTAAAAACAATTCAATTTCGTTGCCTTGATTCTTTGAAAATGCTCTCCACCATAATGGTACTGTACCTCTTCTCCATATATGTGATGTCCATTTTATAACTTTATCGCCACTCTTAAAAACTATATTTTCATTTTTTAAATTTGTTTCTTTTTTTGAATTATCATGATTTTCATGCTTCTCGTCTTCTTTATGTTTTTTTTCGTCACTATTATTACTGTTATCACTATTATTTACATCTTTTGAATCTTTACTATTTACACCTGTATTATTATTGTTTGCATTATTATTATTTTTTGATGAATCTGGTGATGATATTATTATCTGTTGGTCTTCATATTTCCACATAATTAATTCGTTTTCATATTCATTTGCTGGGCTTGCATTTTCGTTGATACCTGGTGAAAAAAAATGTGTACCTGGATTTAACTTAGATCTTTTCATAATATATCCAATAGATGCTAATAATGAAATTAAGTTAATAAATATAAATTAGAAAAAAAAAATATAAATATTATAATAACTTACCATTTAAAGTTGATAAGGGTTTAATTGAAACATAACCCTGTAGTAATACAACACATAAATGTGATAATGAGGCATTTTCAAATGGCTTTCTCATCCATTCATTCCAAGCAAATTCTGAGCAATATTGAAATGGTGTAGTATTATAATTTGATGGGAAATAATTTGTTAAATCATAATTTTCACAATAAAAATGGGTACCATCGAATGGGAATGTTTGTAAATCTTTTAAAATCTCTTTAACTGTTGGGTCATTTGATGTTATATTTGAAGAAGTTGCAGTTGTTGGTAAATCACTATTATTACTATTATTGTAATTTGCATTTGATGATGGTGGTGATGATGATGATGAAAAACTATTTAAAAATGAATTATTATTCAGCAATGCTCCACTTGTTGATGATGATACTGATGGATCTATATTAGTTTCTTCAACAAATGTTGTAGTCCATGCCTCATCATTTTGAATCTCATTTGATTGATAAGATGATAAATATGACAAATCGATTTTAATCCATGATGTTTCGATAATTGTATTAATGGGGTAGCAACCTAATAACTCGCCTTCGTTTCTAATCTATTGAAATAAAATTTTATAGCTATATTAATAACCATTTATGTATGTTTTTTTAAATAATAAATTTTTATACTTTTGTTGCTACTAATAAATGTGATGATTTTTCTGATATGATGTATCCCAAAATTGCTAAAACTCTAATATTTGATTTTAATGTATGTTTCTTTTTTAAGTATGATACTGCTTGTCTGTGTGACGGGAAAATATCGACTCCTGGTATACCTTCAAATAACAACATACCACATCTACCCTCAATTCTAACAATTTGTGTATCTTTTTTAGTTGATAATGATGATACTATAAACTAAATTATAAAAAAATATTAATATTATATACAAAGCCATGAAATATTTTATTAATTAAAAATAACAACATACCACATCTCCATGAGAAGTTTCAAAGATATCATGGTATGATAATCTTCCTTGTGTATTAGTTTGCTGTTGTTGTTGTTGCTGCTGTTGTTGTTGTTGGTGATGAGAGTGGTAATTATGTGAAGGTTGTGTTTGATGTAAAGAGTTACTTCCACCACTAATATTACTCATAGTCATTATTTTGTGGTGTGAATTTCTTTAATCCAAAATTGAATGTAAAATATTAAATTATAATTGATTACTATATTATGTAAACTAAAACATATGATAAAAAAAAAATTTATTAATAAAAAAAAAAGTGAGATAAGATAAATTTTTAAAAAAAAAAAATTAAAAAAAAAAAAAAAAAAAAAAAAAGAAAAATAAAAATTAAAAAAATAAATTAAAATAAAAAAAAATCAAAACTGGGATTTAAAATATATTTATTTATTTACCTTTATTTGAAATTATTTTTTTAAAAATTTTCACAAGATCTTAAATTTGTGTTTGATTGTTTATATGTTTTATTGTGGTGGGAAAGAAGCCTTTTTCCTTTTGGCTATGAGAAAGAATTATGATTTAAAAGGAATTAGGTGTTTTGAAAAATTAAAAAAAAATGTAATAAAAATCTTTTTTTTTTTTTTTTATTTTTTTTTTTTTTATTTTATTTTTATTTTATTTTTTATTTTTTAAAAAATTTTAAAAAAAAAAAACTTTTCTTTCATTTTTTTTTTTATTTTTTTATTTTCTTATTTTCATTTTCCATTTTTAAATTAATTAATTAATTAATTAATTAAATAAATAAATAAAATAAATATAAATAGATTAATAATCCGAAAAACATATATTGTTATTTTATAAATAGGAAAATAAAAAAATGAATAGATCAATTTTAAAACTAATTAAAAATAATAATTATTTAAAATATAATAGTAAATCAGCTTTTAATTATGCATCTACCCAAAGAAGATCATTTGCAACAATTGGACAAGCTACCAAAAGTAAAGCAGATGAAAAGAAACCAATTTATTTAGATATGCAATCAACCACTCCAATTGATCCAAGAGTTTTGGATTCAATGTTATCACTTTATACTGAAAGCTATGGTAATCCACACTCAAAAACCCATGACTATGGTTGGACCTCAAATGATTTAGTCGAAGATGCTAGAGATGTATGTATAGAATATACAATTTGGGTTTTACATGGTTTGTAACATTGAATACTAATCATTATTTTTTTTAATATTACTATAGCAAGTTGCCAAACTTATTGGTGCAGATTCAAAAGAAATTATATTTACTAGTGGTGCTACAGAGTCAGGTAATACAGCTATTAAAGGTGTTGCAAGATTTTATAAAGAAAAGAAAAATCATATTATTACCACAGTCACAGAACATAAGTGTATTTTAGATTCATGCAGACATTTAGAAATGGAAGGTTTTAAAGTTACATATATGCCAGTAAAAGAAAATGGTTTAATCGATTTAGAATTATTAGAAAAGACAATTACACCAGAAACCTCATTGGTATCTATTATGGCAGTTAATAATGAAATTGGTGTTATTCAACCACTTAAAGAGATTGGTAAACTTTGTAAATCAAAAGGCGTTTTCTTCCACACCGATGCAGCTCAAGCCGTTGGTAAAATCCCAATCAATGTAAATGAAATGAATATTGATCTTCTTTCAATTAGTGGACACAAAATCTATGGACCAAAAGGTGTTGGTGCCCTTTTTGTTAGACGTCGTCCAAGAGTTCGTATCGAACCAATTTTAACTGGTGGTGGTCAAGAAAGAGGTATTCGTTCAGGTACAGTCCCATCTACATTAGCCGTCGGTTTAGGTGCTGCTTGCAGAATCTCAAGAGAGGAAATGGAACGTGACAGTAAATGGATTAAACATTTATACGATCGTCTTTTAAAGGGTATCACTGAAAATGTACCAGAAGTTAAAATCAACGGTGACCCAGAGAAGCGTTACTATGGTAACTTAAATATCTCTTTCTCATTTGTCGAAGGTGAATCTCTCTTAATGGCCATTAAAGACATTGCATGCAGTAGTGGTAGTGCTTGTACATCTGCCTCACTCGAACCATCCTATGTTCTTCGTTCATTAGGTGTCGAAGAAGATATGGCACACAGTTCCATCCGTTTTGGTATCGGCCGTTTCACTACCGAAGAAGAAATAGATTATACAATCGAACTTTTAAAGACTCAAGTAGAAAGACTTCGTGAACTCTCACCACTTTATGAAATGTGGCAAGAAGGTATCGATTTAAAGACAATCGAATGGGATCAAGGTCACTAAATAAATAAATTTTCATTTTTCAATATAAATATTTTTTTTTTATTTTATAATATATAAACACATATACATATATTTTTTTTATAAATAATAATATTGATAAATAAAAAGGGTAAAATTTAAATAAACATTTGGGTATTAATAATTATTTTTTTTTATGATATAATTTTATTTAACAATTTTATCATTCTTAGGTTCAACTATATTATTTTTTTATTAATATTTGAAGTTAAAATATTTGTGGAGAGTTTTTTTTATAAATAAAAAAAAAAAAAAAAAAAAAAGGTGATGTTCACACAAATATTACAATTTAAAAAATACATGATTACTTTTTTTTATTATTACTTTTTTTTTTTTGTTTTTTTTTTTTTTTTTCTATCATTTATAAATTTATAAATGATTTTGACGAGACGGAATAAATATTTATAATTAACTTTTTAATACTACTGAAAAAAAAAAAAATAATAATTTGTATATATTTGTGTTGTTGTGGTATATTATTATGTTATTACTATATAATTATTTTAAAATTTTTTTTTTTTTTTTTTTTTTTTATGGTTTGCAAACGATCGCTATTATTATTTACTGATAAAATCGTCAGAATCTGGATCGCTGTCATCTTCTAATTTGAGATTATCGTTAAGGATTGCACCTCCACCACCAACATCTTCATCGTTATATTCATTAATAAATTGTTGATTTCTTAATGGTTTTTGTGATGGAGAGATACTATCATCATCATCGCCGTTGAATTCGCTATTGATTGGCATATTTAAGTTAACTTGTCTAGAGCTGTGTAAACTTTGATTAATATTTTGTTCCAAGAAAGTAACAGCTTCGTAATTGCTATCAAATAAATATTGTGGGGTAACAATATCATAGAGACCAGATTTCTTGAATGAATCTTTAATTTTTTCACTAACTTGAACAAAAGCGACTTTAACACTACGTTTATGATAAGCTTCTACCATTTCTTCGATGGTTAAAAGAGCACTAGCATCCATCTCTGGGATATTGACAACATTAATAATGATGGATTGAAGTGGAGTACTACCACTACCAGTGACACTAGATGATTTATCCATCATTCTTTCAATTTCAGATAATAATTGTTTGAATTGACCAATATTTGCAAAATAAAGGACTTCATCAATACGAATTAATAAAATACCTTCAATTGGTTCGGCTTCTGGGAATTTAGCAACATCTTTGAAACGATTTGTACCTGGAACACGACCTAAAACACTGTAAACGTGTGGTGAGGCTGAATGTTTTAATACCAAGAAAATACACATACCAACACTAATAAGAATACCAAGTTCGACTTCGAGAATAAAAGTTGATAAAAGGGCAATTGTAAATTGAATTAAATCACCCCATGAACGAGTTTTCCAAAGGAATTTAGCTTCATGTACTTCGATAAGACCAAAAGCAGCAACAAAAATAATTGAAGCCATAGCGCAATATGGGAGATATTTAAAGAGTGAGGTTAAGAATACACAGGTGACTAATAAAAGACATGAAGTAATGAAACCACTTAAACATGTACGTGATCCAGCCATATCTTGAATTGAGGTACGTGGAATTGAAGCGAAAACTGGGTATGAACCAAAGATTGAACCTAAAATATTTGCGGTACCAAAAGCAACCAATTCACGATTACTACTGATTTGATAGTTGTGCTTGGTAGCTAAACCTTTACTGACAGCAGTTGCCTCTACAAAACCTACAATAACAATAAGAAAAGCTTGTGGTAATAACTCTTGAACAATACTTGTTTTGAATGATGGGAAATCTGGAGTTGGGAAACCACCATCGACATCTAAAAGAATTTTAATACCACTACCAATTTGTTGACCAGTGGCTTTATCTACATCTTTTTGTAAACCAAATAACCAAGTGACGAGAATTGTGATAATAACGGTTAATAAAATCTCTGGAATGTATTTTGCATTCTTCCAACCAAACTTCTTAATAAGAAGTTGTTTAAAGAAACGCATACCAACTAAAAATGCACAACAACCAGCTGACATGATAACAGTAGCTTTATCGGCGTCATTTAAATTTGTAATTGTGTCCCAAAACTTTTGATATGGACCAGGATGATGTCCTGAATGAGAACCTGGGACAACACCCAATAAAGCATCCAATTGTGAAATTGCAATAATTAAAGCAACAGCATTAATGAAACCAGATAGAACCCATCTTGATAAAATACCCCCAAGAAAACCAAACTGGCATACACCAAAGAGAAAACTTACAATACCAACTAATAATGCTAATGTATGTGCAACACTAATACGTCCTGCATCAGTTCCAACCTGATCTTCACTCATACCATTTAAAATTGAACCTAATAATACTGATAATAAAGCTTCTGGTCCAACTGCTAATTGTTTACAGCTGCCCATAAATGAATATATAACCAATGGTAACCAACCTGAATATAAACCATAAATTGCTGGTAAAGTTGCTAAAACACCATATGCTAAACCTTGTGGTACTAACATAGTGGCAACTGTAATGGCTGATAATACATCACCAACCAAATCATCTTTTGAATATGATTTAATCCACTGAATTGAAAATAATAAATTATTAATATATATGTAAAAATAAAATATGTATATAAGTGTATCGATTACATTTTAGAGATGATACATACATTAATGATTGGTACATAAAGTGGAATTTTAACTTTCATAGCCTTTGCTAATTCTTTTGGATTGGTTAACTCCTCTTTTGTAAATAAAAATTGTTCTTGATCTTCATCATTTGTGCCTGCGAAGAAATGGGTTTTTTCAACCTCTACCTCTTCACCTTTATTTGCTGAATGAATAATCCATTCTCTTGTATTTTTTAAATGATCACCCATAATAATAAAATACTTATTTGTATCTGTATATCTGTGTATAAATATATGTGTGCGTGTGTATTTGTTTATCTGTTTTTATATAATATTTTATGTTTTGTTTATTGTGTTTTATATGTGTGTATATGTATGTAAGTATGTATGAAACCAACCGAATTAGATAATTTATCTAATTTAAAATTAAAATTTATTTATAGAAAAAATTTAAAAAATATAAATAATATATTTAATTAAATTGATTTGGAAAAAAAAGAAAAATATAAATTAAAAAATTAAAACAAATAAAAAAAAAGATGTGATAATATAAAAGAAATAGGTTGTGTGTGTAAAAGTGAAAGTGTGTGTGAGAGTTGGTGTAAAAAAAAAAAAAAAAATTTTAAAAAATTTAAAAAAAAAAAATTTTAAAAAAAAAAAAACAAAAAATTTATTTTATCGCTCATAAAAAAAAAAAAAATTAAAAATATATTTTTAACTGGGACAAAAGAAATCAAAAAGAAAATAATAATTTTTTTTTCGTAATTAAAAAACGTTTAAAAAAATCATAAAAATCAAAAAATGTTATTTCAACAAGGCAAACTAAATTTAATCAAAGCTATCAAATCATTACCAGAAACTAAATTATTTTTTTTTTTTATTTTTTTTTTTTTTTAATGAATTTCTTAAAAAAATAATTTTATAATAATTAATTAAATCATATATATTATATATAATTTAAGAATAAAATAAAATTTTCATTAAAAAAATAAATGAGATAGATATATTTTTTTGAATAATTAATGAAATCAATTAACCACAGTGTGTTAGTGGGTTAGTGTGTATGAAATAAATGAAAAAAAAAATGAAAAAAAAGTGGGGTGTTTACAAAATAATAATTTTTTAATTTATTTTATTTTTCATTTCATTTAATTTATATTTTCAAATTCATATTGAATTTTAATATCTTTATTCATTACCCAACTATATATTGTAGAAAATCAATAGTAATAATAATAGTTAACGAAGAAAAAAAAAAAAAAAAAAAGATATATAAACAAACATATAATTATAATAATATATTTTAAAAAGAAATTAAAATGGTAAAGGTAGTTCCATTAAGATTTATAACATATGATCCATTAAAGGATCCAAGTAAAATGGTCTATAGAAGACCAATTAGTAAACCTGTAAGAGCATTTAAAGGTTTTTTTTCAGAGTTTATTGGTACATTATATTTAGTATTTTTCTGTGGTGGAAGTGTTTGTTCTGCTTTGGCAGTAGCTGGAGATAGTGCAGCAAGAGCACTTTTAGCATGTTTCATACAAGGTATGGCTTTGGCAGCATTAATTTGGGCAGTATCTGGTGTTTCAGGTTGTAATTTAAATCCAGCAGTCACATTAGCAAATCTCTTATCAGGTAGAGTAGGTTTAATTGATAGCATTAGTTATGTTGCTGCTCAAGTTGTTGGGTGTATTGCTGGTGCAGGTATTCTCTATGGTTGTTTACCAGCAGTTTATAGAATAGATTTAGGTGTTCCACATTTAGCTCCTGGTATGAATACTGGTGAAGGTTTCCTCCTTGAAATGATGCTAACTTGTATACTCTGTCTCACTGTATTGGGTACCTCAGTATTCAATGTTTGGGATAGAAGAATGAATAGAGTAGCTCCTTTCGCCATTGGTTTAGCTTTATTAATTGGTGTTGGTATTGGTTTCAATTTCACCGGTGGTGCCCTTAATCCAGTTCGTGTCTTAGGTCCATCTATTATCAGTGGTGTTTGGTCAAATCATTGGATCTATTGGTTAGGTCCAATTGTTGGTGCTATCATGGCTGCATTTATTTATCGTTGTCTCTTACAAGAACGTTTCGATGTCATTGAAAGACCAGGTTATATTGAACCATTAATTGATCCAACTGCTGCCAGTTCATTCTATTAAAAAAAAAAAAATTTTATTTAATTTCTAAAATTAAAAAACTAAAAAAAAAAAAACAAAATAAAAAAAAAAACAAATTAATAATAAATTGTTTAGTTTTAAATTTACTTTTATTTATTTATTTTTAAATTAACATAATCTATAACATTATAAAAAAAAAAAAGATTTAAAAAAATAATATATTTTTAAAAAAATTTTAAATAAGGATGGTGGATATATGAGTTAACAGCTCTTTTTTCTCTATACGTTTGGAGTAAAAAAGAAGCAAAAAACAATAACCAAATAGATAATAACAAGTGTTGAACCAATAAAGTAGTTAGTTCTACCATTGTTAAAGACCAAGTTCATTACAGTGACACCAAAAAAGATTGCGAAAAAGTCCATTAATGGGAAGATCAATGTAAACGAGCCATTACTGCTGAGATGATTGACAACAGCGCAAATGAAAACTAAAACTGGCATTTGGAAGAGAGTGATTTGGACAGCAGCGGATGCACCGATTTCAAGTGCAAGCGGCATATTGTTGTTGAGGGAGAATTGAATAGCATTCAAGTACTCTGCCGCAGACGGGATAATACCCAAAATGGTGACACCAAGGAACTCGTGTGTTAGGCCCAATGCACTTACTACAGGATCGATAGTGTCGACCAATCTTTCAGAGACCAAGGCAAACATGGTTGTACAAACCAATAAAACGATAATACATTGAACTTTTGACCATTCATATTCGACTTGGTGACCACTTGGTTTTTCGACTGGACCATGAAGAATGTGTGTGTGGGTTTTGAGGGTGAATAAAAGACCAATTAAATAGGTTAATGGGAGAATACCGGAACAAATGTACATGAGTGTACGTGCTTTGGTTGTATAGATTGGATCATCATCTAAATTATTTTGAACCAATGAACAGCTTGAGCAATCTAACATTGTACTATTGACACCACTTTGAGTACAAGATGAACAATTGAAACCATAACTACCATAGATCTTGTAGAATAAAGTTGGGGCAAATGCAGCAACAACAGCAATCATTAATAAAATTGTATTAACACCCATTAAAGCTGGATTGAAACGTTGCTCTTTATGTTTAATACCACCGACAATCATAGATAAACCTGGAATTAAAAGCATAGAACCTAATAATGCACCTGTTAAAGCAGATCTAGCAACCTCTTCTTGTGATCCATTAATTGATACAACGTAAAGAATTAATTCAATAATTGAACCAAAACTAGCATTGATCAATGCACCAATTGCGAATGATGTTTGGGCGGATAAACTTGCAATAGCCATACCATTGTAATATGACAATGGAATTGTTGACAATAAGCAACAAACGAAAATAACAATTGGATTAACTTGTTCTTCAAAAAAGAAACCAAAAATTAATGAAATAATAACAAATGGTAGTAAATCTAAAATAAAAAAAGTGGGGGTTAATAAATTTGAGAATAAAAAACATTGCGATGATGTGCCTGCTTGTATGATTTACTTACTAACTAAACAAACATTCATTCCATTAACTGTATATTTATAATAGTAATAATTGAATGCTTCAACTGGATATAAAAGTATTTGACAGTCTGGTCTAGTATATTCTTCAGATCTTAACAACAATGGATTTTTTAATAAATTAAATAATAATTTTGAATGAACCTACAAAAAAAAATAAAAAAAAAAGTGTTAGGTTTTTTCCTCACAGAGCATATTTAATTATTTTTGATGTAATATTTACCTTTGCTGTTGGAATCATAACTACTATCATCCATGATAATGAAAACACTATGGTTTCAAAAATCACAAGTATTGGAATAATAAAAACATAATAAATAAATGCACCAATATAATTATAGAGTGTTAATTTTCTAACTTCGATAGCCCTTCTTTTTTTAGCACTACCACCATAACTTAGAGGCTCTCTTTCTTCATTACTTCTGCCAATTGGTCTATTTGATAATTGTAAAAATTTTCCGAATGGCCACAAAACAAAACCCTTTAAATTCCACAATAGTCTACCATATGGTATACCAAAGTATGTAATATAACAAAATATACTGCAAATGGTAAATATTACAAATAAAAATACTCCAAATAATATAAAATAAAGATAATTTCCAATTAAAATGGGTATACCTAATTTTTTTTAAAAAAATTAATGTTAATAGGTGGTATTAAAAGAATGGTGTTGATGTTATGTTATTGTGTTTACTTACTTTCTTGTTTTTGTGGTTGATCTGGAGAGTCATTATATAAAACCTGTACTTCTGGTGAACGCTCCTCAAGTTTTCTTTTGGTTAATTTACTTTTAAATGGTTTGAAGCCAAACATATGGTTTTGAATTTGATGCTTAACCTCTGATGGATTTGTATCGTCTGAAATACCCAAGTCATCAAATGTAATTGGTTTTTCGACTTGTGCAACATAAAGCGACTTAACTCTTTTCTTTTGTGGTATTTGATGATCAACAGTTGATTTAAAATTTTTATCAACATTGTTGGTATTATTATTGTTATTATTATTATTGTTATCATTGTTGTTATTACCACTGAGGCTGTAATCACTGTTATAGTATTCATAATTGTTTCCCATACCGGAGCTATTATTTATATTATCATTTACTATAATGCTGCTGTTACTTGGATTTGAATGTTCCTCGTCCATTGGTATGGCTATACCGTGGTGTGTTGCATTCAATGGTGGTTCCATTGGAACGCCTCCAATCTCTTCGTAGTCATCTGATGACAACAACGGCTTATCCATAATATTATATTGACTTATTTATTACACAACAAAATTAAAAATTACAAAATGTCAAATGAAAGGCATAAAATGTAAATAAAAACTGTTATTGTATTTTAAAATTATGTGAGTTATTTTTTATTTTTTTTTATCTTTGTGTGGGATTTGTGATTGGGTGTGTGGTTTTTTAAAAATAAAAATAAAAAAATAAAAAAACAAAATAATAACTTATTTAACTTTTTTTTTTTATCTTTTTTTTTTTTTTTATTTATAAAAAGTGTAATAATAATGTTATCAAAAATAACAATTATATTTTTTTTTTTTTTGCACGCGATTATCCAAAATAATTTATAAAAAAAAAATAATAAAAAATAATAAAAAATAATAAAAAATCAAAAAAAAAAAAAAAAAAATTTTTATAAAATCAAAAATAATAAAAAAAAAAAAAAATAAAACTTTTTTTTTTTTGGAAGGTTTTTTTTGATAATTGATTGTAATTATATAAAATAAAATAAAATATTTATTAAGATTTTTTTTAATAAACCTGGTGAGTGTATATGCACAAAAAAAATCAAATTAAAAATATCAACCCATGGTTCCTTGTGATTGTGTGTGTTTTTATTTATAATTTTATTTTAGAGTAAAGAGCCAAAGAGGATCAAAAAAAAATAAAAATAAAAAAGGGTTATGGTTGTCTTTTGTTTTTGTACCTGTGTGTTTTTACTAAAAAAAATAAAAATAAAAATATTTATTTCTATATTTTAATTTTTATTTTTTTTAGTAAAAACACATCAATTTAAATTAAACATTAATATATATTCATCATGCATATATTTATAAATTAATGAAAATATGTGTATATTTATTTATTTTTTTTTCAATTTTTTTTTTTTTAATTTTTATTTTTTTAATTTTTTAATTTTTTTTTTCAAATTTTTATAAATTTTTTTTTTTCCATTCATTTCACTTTCATTATTAATTTCAAAATGTCATTAAATCTCGAACAAATTAAAACTTTCAGTACTAAAGCTTGGGACGAACAAATTATCCCAACTTTATCAAAATACATTGAAATCCCAAATCAATCACCATTATATGATGCTGAATGGGCCACCAATGGTTTAACTGAACAAGCCATTGAATTATTAAACAACTGGGTCTTAGCTCAAGGTATCAAAGGTTTAACTTCAGAAATTAAAAAGATTGAAGGTTTATCACCAATTATTTTAATGGTCATCGAAGCCACCAAAGCTGATGCCAAGAATGTTCTTCTCTATGGTCATATGGACAAACAACCACCTTTAACCGAACAAGTGGGTATTAATATTAATATTGATATTTAAATTTTTTTATAACCCAACCCAATTACTAATTTAAATTATTTTATTATAGTGGACTGATGGTTTACACCCATACAAAGCTATTATTAGAAATGGCAAATTATATGGTCGTGGTGGTGCTGATGATGGTTATTCAACTTTTGCTTCAGTTTTAGCCATTAAAGTAAGTTTTAATTAAAAATTTATTTTATTTAAATTTATTTATTTATTTATTAATGTATTTAATATAATATAGGCTTTACAAGAACAAAACATCCCACATGATCGTTATGTTGTTGTCATTGAAGGTTCAGAAGAATCAGGTTCAGTCCATTTACCAGCGTAAGTTTAATATTTATTTTATAGGATTGTAGTATAATAGAGGGGAGATAAAAATAATAATAATAATAATAATACAACAATAAATAAATAACACTTTTAACAATTATTAAATTTATTAATTTTTTTAAATTTATTTTGAATATTTTTAAAAATAGTTATATTCAAAAATTCGAAAAGGAAATCCAAACTCCATCACTCGTTGTTTGTTTAGATTCAGGTTGTGGTAATTATGATCAATTATGGATGACTTCATCACTTCGTGGTGTTTTAACTGGTAATCTCACCGTTAAAGTTTTAGATGAAGCTTGTCACAGTGGTTCAGCTTCAGGTATTGTTCCATCATCATTCCGTGTTCTCCGTCAAGTTCTTGATCGTCTTGAAAACCAACAAACTGGTGAAGTCAACACTAAACTCAATGTTGAAATTCCATCATACCGTATTGAACAAATTAATAAATGTGCTGAAGTTTTAGGCAACACTATCTATGAAGAATTTGCTTGGCACAAAAATACCCAACCAGTTACCAAAGATCTTGCTCAACTTATGATCAACAAAACTTGGAAACCAACTCTTTGTATCACTGGTGTTGATGGTATCCCACACACTTCAAATGTAAGTTCATTTATTTGTTATGAAATTTTATTTTTATTTGTTAAAAAATTGTATTAATTTTATAAATTTTTTTTTTGTATAATAGGCTGGTAATGTTATGCGTACCCAAACCACTGTTAAAGTTTCAATTCGTCTTCCACCATCTTTCCAATCTGGTAAAGCTGAAAAGATCTTAAAAGAAATCTTAGAATCAAATCCACCATATGGTGCTGAAGTTACTTTCACTATGGACAAATGTGCCACCGGTTGGGATTCACCAGCTATTAAACCATGGTTAGAAACTGCTCTTGGTGAAGCCTCAAATGCTTTCTTTGGCAAACCACATGTTTACATGGGTGAAGGCGGGTAAGTAAAAAAAGTTTTAAAAAAACATTTTTTTTTTTATATTTTACTAATTTTATTTCATTTTTTAAACAATTTTTAGTACAATTCCATTCATGTAAGTACCAGAGGATATTGGTTATTATTTTATTTTATTACTATAGTTTATTAACCGTTTTAATTATTTTTTTATTTAAAAATTTATAGGGGTATGCTTGGTGAAAAATTCCCAGAAGCTCAATTTGTTATCACTGGTCTTTTAGGTCCAGCTTCAAATGCTCATGGTCCAAACGAATTCTTAGATATTGAGTTCGGTAAAAAATTATTAAGTTGTGTTGTCTACCTTTTAGATGCCCATGCCAAAAATGCTTAAATAAAAATTTAAATTATTTTTATAGTTATTTTATATTTAAATATTTTCATTTGTTTTTAATCACCAAAAATTTGGTATATAAAAAAATTTTTATTTTTTGAGAAACAATCTTAAAAAATAAAGACCTGTGTATTTATTAAAACATTTTTTTTAATTATTTTTTTTAATTTTTTTTGTAATTATGTGCGCTTTTTTTAAAAATTATTTATCATTACAATTTGTAATAAAAGATATCACAAATAAGGTTTTAATAATAACAAATAGTTAATAATAAAATGAGAGTTAAAGCAAGAGATCTTTTTTATATGAAAAATGGGTATGAATGTGACTCAGATTGCAGCGATGAAGATTTATATGACAATGTCAGTTATGAAATCGATAGTGATGATTATTTAGAATTACAAACACCCAAAAGAACAAGTAATGTCATTGAAGAACTAGATTATGAACCCAATTTGGAAAATTTTACAAAAAAATTCAAGAATCTAAAAATATCAAACTATAGACAATTACAAAAGGTTGCAGATTCATTGGGTTTAAATTCCTTAGAAAAAAAAGTAACATTATATCACAGGGTCAAAAATTATTTAGAAATTCAAGATACAATATCAAAAGAACGTGAATTGAAAATCCAATGGAATTCAATGTTTAGTCAAAATCAAAGTTTATTTTCATCCTCTACTTTATCAAATGGTGAATTATTGTTTTGGAAGGTTTTCAAAAATAAAACCATATTCAAAGAAATATTTTCAAATATCAAATATAAAGAAGTATATGGTTACGACGATATGGTGAAAGCTGAATATGTTTTAAAGTACTATAGTAACGGGGCAGAAATTGTTAAGGATAAGATCAAGAGTAATAATAATATTATCAGTAACCAAAATGATATGGAGGCAATTTTAAAATCAATTCGTGGGTTCTCAGAAGATAATGAAATATTTTATAGAAATTTATTTACAAAATTTAAATCCCATGGCAAAAACAGTCAGTTCAAAAATGTAAACAAATGGTTTAACTTGATAATATCAAGTTATAATAAATTGGCAACATCTCAAT
Source organism: Dictyostelium purpureum (assembly GCF_000190715.1). Classification (NCBI taxonomy): domain Eukaryota; phylum Evosea; class Eumycetozoa; order Dictyosteliales; family Dictyosteliaceae; genus Dictyostelium; species Dictyostelium purpureum. The sequence continues at coordinate 50,111 of NW_003519352.1, forward strand.
ATATAAAAATCTTCGATTTATCAACTGGGGATATCAGAGGAAACATCACTAATTTTCAAGAACATTATAATTTTTTTTCATCCTATCAAGGCATTAAGATGTTCTCATTTTTAAAAACAAATGATTGCATCGATAAAGATAGTTTCATCATTAAACCATTTAACCAAATCAATGTCACTTCAGATTCATTTAAATTAAAACAATTGGTCACAATATTTAGAATAATAGTTTCAATCGTTCAAGATAATAATGGTATCAAAACCGAAAAGATAGATAGACTAATCAACGAATTACAACAAATTGAGTTTACAAAACTTGATCAATTTAATTCAAAAATAGTAGATATAATAGAAAACCCAGAATTACTTTCAAAAGTTCAAGTTAAAAAAGAAGGAAACAATCAAACATTAAAAAATATTATTTTTAAATTATTCAAGCTATTTTATTCAGTAAATAAGAAACTACAACTTTTAGTTAATAAGAGTAAAAAATTTTATTTTCACAAAACAAGTAGAGAACTTAATGAAATGCTCGAATCCGAATCTCCCAGTTTAGATTTAAACAGATTACTAAAAATATCAAATAAAGGGGATTTGGTAAAAATTTGTAAAGATTACTACTGCCATTATACCACTGATTTCTCAAAACAGTCAGATTTTCATAAAATGATTTTAAATTCAAATAATGTTGTTTTAATAGAAGCATTATATAAAGTAGTGAGTTTTGGAATCGTCAAACAGCATGAATTTCCTTATTTAATTAAATCAATCAATAGTACAGAGGTTTTAGACTATTATTTCAACAATCATAAAGACTCAGGAATATTCAAACAAGAAGAAGGTTGTTGGAGGTTCTTTCAAAGTGTCGAGCTATTGGTACATTATGAAAAGCTTATGGAAGGTAATATTGATATACTGCAATATGGAGATACTTCTCATTTAAAATATTTAAATATTCAAGTCTTATTGCATGCAATAAATAGTTTAAATTTAGGATCAAAATTATATTACATTGAAAGAGAATTGAAAATTGAAGATTTTCTACACACTATAAACAATGCTATTACCAAAGGGGAGCAGGAGTCTGTTATTTCATTGTTTTCAACTTTTTGCTTCAAATCAATCGATTTATCAAAACTTTTCGAACACGTTGTAATGGGAAATAATGAATTAAATTCAAACTATTATCACATCAAAAAGATAGAAAGATCTAAAATAACATTAATATTGGATTGGATATTTCAATATTGTCCATTGCATCATATTTATAATAGTATTAAGACGGGTAATTATAAAGAAGTTGTTATACCAATAGAGTTTATTCAAGAAAATCATATCGGTAATAAAATCAATAGTAATGAATATAATGAAGAGCTAGAACAGACTTCGAAATATACATATTTAGATTCAAAAAGATTAATAACATTTAGAGCTAATTTTTTAGATTTTCTCACTTATCTTTCCCTTATTGGGCGTTCAGATGACATTATCAGTCTTTATTTGAACCTTAATAACATAATTACAAATAAGAACATTCATCGCAAAAAATCATTATTCCATTTTTTTTCAAGTAATACTTTAGAGAAATTTATTTCCCTCTTTAAGGATAATCTCGTCGATAATTGTTCAATTAATCTTTTATATCATGCATTATATGTTGCCGCTTCCAAAGGATTTTTACCACTATTCAAGCAATTGGCATTTGATTCGAGCTATATGTTAAAGAAAAGAATGGGTAGAAATGGATCCTTGTTTGAATCAAATCTATTGTATAATTTAGTAACAGCATCAATCGATAATGGAAATTCAGAATTAGCTCACTTTTTAATAAACTTCATAAACTTTTCAACTAAAGAAATTAAGTCACTAAGGGTATTAGAGTGCCAATCCAAAAACAAATAAATTTAATAAAAATCCCTAGTTTCTATCAATTTATTTAACAAAAAAAAAAAAAGAAAATAAAGCGAAAATGATTTTTTAATTTAACATTTTTAATATATTTATTAAAAATAAAAAAATTTTACTAGTACAATTAGTTTGAGCCTCACCTTTTTACAATTTTGAGTTATTAGTTGGTTCATTATTATAGTTAAATATATTTGGAGGAACACCAATATAAGGTTGAAAAGAATAAAATGTTTTGCCTTGTTGTTGTTGTTGCTGTTGCTGTATTATATGTGGAGGCCCTTGCTGAGATACATGAATATGATGATAATGACTATTATTTACATTGCTATTATGAAACGGGGGATTTGGAAAGCCATGTAAAATTATTGGTGGTGGATTTGCAGTGTTGGTAGTATTAATTGTTGATGATGTTATGGTTGGTCTAGGCGAATATATTAAACCTGTTATTGTTGGTGATATTTTTGTGGGTGTAACATCAATATCATTTTGTTCATCTAAACTATTAAAATCATTATCTGCATTATTGTTATTATTAACATTGTAATTATTATTACCATTATTATGGGTACTTGGTTCGTCGAATGAAGAGTATCTTGATTTTCTTAAAAAATTGTTATTTGGTTTTGATTTTATAATTTGATTAAATTTTCTAGGTGTCATTATCATCTGAGGTTCAATGTTATTATTATTATTTACTGAAAAAAAATTATTATTGTTATTATTTACATTTGTCGAGTTAATATACAAGGTTGTTGAGGTAGGTTGTTGCTGGTGTTGTAATTGTTGATTTAAATTATTAAAAATATAACCATTTTTGATTAGATATTTATTTGCCAATTCTAAAATGTCGTCATCTTCTCTAGAAATTATAGATTGTGGCAGTGAAGGTTTAAAATAACGATGTTGAAGTGCTTGTAAAGCAGTTGGTCTCTTTAATGGGTCATACTGAAGCAATTCGGATATTAAATCGATAGCATCTGGATTGGCATTTGGAAGAAGAGATGTTAAATGTGAAGGTTGTGTTATAACATTTGGAAAAGAGAAGTTCATACTATTGGCCAATTTAATTCCATCAATCCAAGTCTGAGGGGTGGGAGAGCCTAGGACGGAGCAGATCTTAAATAACTGGTCAATTTCTGAGGAGCCAGGGAATAGAGGTTTCAAAGAGTATAGTTCTGCCATTATTGCACCAACTGCCCAAATATCAATAGGTGAATTATAATAGGTACATCGTAATAAGACCTCGGGTGCTCTATACCAACGAGTAGATATATAATCGGTGAATGGTGGTTTGGATGCTATCTCTCTTGCTAAACCTAAATCAGCGATTTTTAGTCTTTCACCAACCAACATTATATTTTCTGGTTTTAAATCCCTATGAAAGAACCCATTATTGTGCATAAAGTGTAATGCTTGTAAAATTTGATATCTATATAATAATAAGTTTTATTAGCAAGCATAAGAAAATGAATGAAAAAAAAGGGAGGAAAAAAATATTTATATTATTTTTAATTTAAAAAATAGACAAAATATATTTCGAAGAAAAAAAATTCTGAAATCATTACTATTAATTAATAGTATATGAAAGGTATAAGAGGTAAATTATACATACATTATATTCCTAATTGTAGTTTCTGATAATAACTTAGATCGATCTTTAATAGCTTCGTATAGATTATTTTCTAAATATTCAAAAACAAAAAACAATTCGTCTCTTTCCAAGATTACTTCTAATAGCTTGACTATATTTGGATGATTCAATTTCTTTAAAGATTTAATTTCTCTTAATTGCATACACTCCTTCCAATCACTAAACCTTTTTTTCATCCTTTTAATCGCTACAATCTCTCTAGTATGTACATTTATAGCTTTTATTACATCACCATATGCACCATCTCCGACTTGTTTAATAAATTGATATTTATCCATTATTTAAATATTTAAAATTATTATTATTATTATTATTATTATTATTGTTATTATTATTATTTTTATTATTATTATTTTTATTATTATTATTATTGATATGATAGTGTATGAATATGTGAATATTTGAATCTAATTGGGAAATAATTTTGATATTAAATTGAATTTACTTTTGATTATTTATTAAAGATTTATTTCTCTTTGAATGCTAAAAGTTTTTCTATTTTTTCCTTTTTTTTCCTTTATTATAACCACATAAATATTTAAAATTGACTTTTTTGTTTAAAGATATTTCACTTTACTTTTATAAAAGAATTATACAAGTTAACAGAGTTTTACAAAAGTATTTTTATTTTATATACATGTTATTAAATTAATTACAAAAAAAAAAAAATTTGATAATTATTGGGGTTTTTTTTGTTGTTTTTTTTAAATAAGATTTTAGATGATGAGGCACATATGTAAAAGAGTTATTTAAAGAAGAAAACAATAAAATTATACAAATGATCAAGTTTTATTATTAATAATATTAAATTTTAATTTTTTATTTTTATTATTATACAATGTTATTGGTGTGATATTATTGGTGACAAATATGAACAATGGTTTGATTTTCTATTGTTATAATTGGTATAAAACTGTAATATCGATATTATTGGTGTTATATTAACACGTACATACCACTATAATTATAATTAATACACACAGATTTAAATAAAATAAACATTATTGTATTTTAGTTGCATTGCTCCTATCATATGATTTGTTTGTAGTGTTGTTATTGATGATGCTAAAAGTTTAACTTTTTTCTCTTATTATTTTTATTATTATTACTATTATTATTACCCCAAAAGAGTGTATACTGCTCCCTATTTTTATTTCTATACAAATAAATAGCACCCACACAAATCCACACAAACTCACACATTAAAAACACACATATGTGCACACACACTTTTAATTTAAATCTATTTATACATACCCGCATATAACAACCCTAAGAAATTATAATTATTGCTATTTTAATATTTAAAGTAGATAGTGAATTTCGAACATAATACTAAATGTGTTGAAAGTTATTTAAATAAATATTAAAATATTATTATTATTAAATTTTAAAAAAAAAATTTTAATTTAAAAACACCCATATTAAAAAAAAAAAATTATTGGGGTAAAAAAATAGAAAATTATAAAAAATTTAAAAAAAAATTAAAAAAATATTTTTTTTTTTTTTTTTTTGATTTTAAAAATATTTTTTTTTTTAAATTATGATATTAAAAAAATAATAATAATAATCATGATTGTTTCATTCACTTTTTACATTCCATTTCCTTGGTGGGGGTAATACCTTTTTTATCAAAAAAAAAAAATAAAAAAAAAAAAAAAGAAAAAATCTGGGGGGGGAATTTCTTGGGTTTATTTTTTTTT